>NC_054382.1:57427159-57727159 GCF_017654675.1 Xenopus laevis | reverse complement strand
GGAGTAGCACTATTAACTGATGTGTTTTGAAAAAAACATGTTTTCCCATGACAGGATCCCTTTAATATTAACTGGAGAGTGATGCATTGTAAAGACTGAAAGGACCAAGGAGGTGTGGTTAAATACAATGGACACTAACTGGTTCCTATTGAGTTGATGATGGATTGGTGTTTCAGTCATTATCTCTTAATTATTTATATCCCACATTCCCTTCCCCTACTTGTCCTTTCTGCTTCATTATAGGGAAATTCACTTTTTATTATTTAAAAACTATATATATATATATATATATATATATATATATATATATATATATATATATATATATATATATATATACATACACACAATACTTCTTGAAGCCCCTGCATTGGTATTTTAAGAAACAGTTGTTTTGCAAAACCAAATAAACAGAGATTGAACAAAAAAGTTTTGCTGGTTATCTGCTGATGTAAGTTTATTTTTAACAGTAATAAAACTTTTTTTTCTATATGAAAAGTCCAAGCTGAAAATATATCTATTTTTAAATTGCAGTCATTTGGATGTAGAAAATAGCCAAGGTTTTGCATGTATTACCCTTCATAATACTCAGGGCAAGTACTGCTATCTTATGAGCATTTGAAAAAGCTTCAATTAACAAGGCAATCAATGCTAAAAATATAAAGATTATTTACACTGAAGGTGTGTTTGTGTGTTTGCTGAGTAAACAAAGAGATAGTGCTGACTGAGCAATTTCCTATACTATGTCAATTCTGTTATTAAAAACATTTCCCAGCAATACATTCAAAGTATCATTAATTACCTTAGTCGAAAATATCTAAAAATCTGTTAGGATTTACTACAGAAAGCTGAAATCCATCTATGTAGAAATCTGTTCCATCTTTTAAATTAATTGCTCTGCGCTTTAACTCTCCATTTACTGTGCTTTAGACACAATAATTTGGAACATTTCTATTTGATGCAGTTTTTCTCTAATCCAGAAAAAACACAATCTCGAATATTGATAAATCTGCTCCTTATTGTTTGTGCTTGTAAATTATTTACTTTTACACCCCAACCCCCCTGGAAGAAATGCTAGTCAAAATAACAAGATGTATTTGCATGCAAGCTTTCCTGTTGACCGATAGGTGATTAAAGGTTTTATTTATCCTTGTTTGGCCCACACAATACATTGTCTTTTGTCATTGCATAAGCACTGCTGCCCACAGCTCAGACACAATGAAGCAATCCATTAATTTTGTTAGTGAATTACAGCACAGAGTGAGGTGGTCAGTGTTGAAAGTTTATCACTGTCTTGTTCTTTTGCCAGAGGCAGAGCATTCACACACCCTCTGCCCTATTCCTCAAATGTCAGTCTTTTTGCAGGCTGCTGTTTTTCTTTTGAAGGTGACGATGGTGTCTCTGATCCCCTAATCCATTTATCCAGTTTCATGAGTGCATTTGCTGAGTACATTCACAATGGGAAAGCCCAGCTGGAAACAAGTCAGAGAGTGCAGCCTGAACACCCACAAATGCCTGACACCGCTACTTTCAGCTGGGCTTTGGCTACTTGCTTCAGAAACAATAGGACGAATAGCATGCAGATCCTTCAGAGTCTCTCTTAAGCATCAGTTTGCTCTATAACCTGCTGCAAAGTACTATTATTTTGACAATGATAACACAGAACTCAAATGTGTTAAAAAGACAGCTTCTGAAAGAAACAGCACTAGAGGGATTTTGCCAGCTAGGACACAGGCAAACGATCATTTTAAGTGCTGAAGAGTAAGGGTTTTATATGGTTCTGTTGCCTGTCAGAGCTGTTGCAAACAGCAGGTCTGTTTTATATAACAGTGGCTGAATAAACTTAAAATGGCTGAATTAACTTAAATATATTTGCTAGCTTGAGTGAAAAACTAATTATAAGGGGATGCGTGGAATACTAAAAAGATCTAACAATGAAGTGACTAACATTTTTATGAATAAAATGAATCATGCATTAACTCTTCAGCTCAGTAAATCTGAATAGCAAATGTTACATAGCAGTTTCCCCTCCCCGGCCACCTTATTCTTATACCCAAGATATCTGGTATCAGAAGTAACCCACATCAAACACCCTGCTATTTGGGATTTCACACTATTAAAGGGGGTAGGTGATAATTTAATCACAAAATAGAATAGTAATCATACAACAAGATATATTTTTTTATATTAATGCATTTTAATATAAATGAAGAATAAAGCCAAATTGTGTTCTATATTATACACACACACACACACACACACACACACACACACACACACACACACACACACACACACACACATACACATATTCATATCTTTCTTTATTTGCATATGAAATGAATGTGATGCCATATGATAAAAAGAAAAATAATTACAATTAAAGAGCACATAGTGAGCATTTAAAAGCAATTCATTGGCCCTTTAAAGCAGTCCACTGTTCTTAGTAAAGCCTATTAGGTTTAAGATGGGGTTTACCAATTACTAAAATTTCCACTGTGTCAGATAATAAAATGTGATTTCTGCTCCTCTGTATTTTTTTCTAATCTCCTGCCACTGTGGTTTTGGGATTTTTCCAGCAGATTGTACAAAGGGAAGCAAAGGCATCTGAAGTGTCACTCTACAGTTGTGGCAAAGTAACAGAATTTCCATTTTGTTGATGCTCCCAGCACATGTGTGGAGCAGAAGGCGATATCAAAGGAGCCGTTCTTCCTCAGTTCTGCACATTATTTTTCACTGCTGTGGTGAATCTCTCTGAGCTCTGTGAACCAATAAAACAACGGTCCCTCTTTGAGTTGATATATTAATATTTACTGAGGATTTGCAAGGTCGGGGCTAAATGTCAGCAGATTGCCAGGGCAGTACTGTGGGGAATAATTAAATAATTCTCACAGCATATCAGCCTCCTAACATCTGTATCAATTTTTTTTTCAACAGTAGGCTTGAATATTTTTTAAGCACAGTCAATGTTTTAGGAGAATATCTAAAGGACTATTTAGGGAAGCAGTTCATTTGAGAACATTGCATGAGTAAGTTACAGGATGATGTGAGGGAAGTTATGTTGTGTGAATTATCACTAAGCTGCGAGTATCTTCACCTGCTTCTACATCAACTATTTTTGACTAGAGTGCAAAACACCATAATAAAATGTAACTATGTAATGTCTGTATGATGAAGAAGAGTTGAGAAATTGCTTTCTAGGGCCTTTGAAATAGAAATGAACATTCTGACCTTGTGACATGTCTCAGCTTTCACCATAACCTTATAAATAGAGTTGAAGCTGCTTAAAAAAAATCTTTTCTTTACGTAATACAGGGCCTGGAAGTGCTGCACAGAAGCTAACTTTTTTGTCGTTTGTTTAAGTATGACCTTCTATATCCCTTGGGTGTAAAAAATACCTTATAGAAATAAATCAGCTCTGTGTAGATACAACACAGATGTATTCTGTGCATTTTTAAAGAGGAGATAAGATATGCCGTCTCCAACAATGGATTACTGCAGCTGGAATGAACAAAAGGAATAGTTGTTTAAAACTGTATTTTATCAGAGATCCTCAGCATCTTATTCATGCATATATTTTTTCTTGCATTTCAGATGCTGCCTTTTATATGCACTACAGTGGCATATAAAAATATAACCTTTTAATAAGTAGGTGTGTGTATGTATTTTACTGAAAAAATACAAACATGTAAAATATATGTATATTCTATAGGTATTTGATGCGATAAGCAACACAAAGAGGAGGGACCCATTATTTTTCCCTCAACACAGGTGAAACTTTGAAGGCCCCTTATGCCATATAAGATTATCTAGATTTAATATAGTTTTAAGGAAATATGGGCACCCTACAGCTGCAACACATGTACCCCCCCCCCCCCCAATGGCTGCTTGGACATAAAAGACAGAGGCTAGGTTTCAGGATTGTTTTGGTGGAGTTTCAAATTAAAATCTATTAGTGACCTGATGTACAAGTATAATGTGCCCACAATATATTTCCAAATGTTTGCTGTAGCACACAGTAAGATTCATGAAAAATCTAGCTTTATAATTTCAGTTATTATAAGACCTCAGTCCATAAACATGGAGGCTGGCTACTTTTCCCTTGGTTTATAGATATGTTATCTGTAGATACACAGTATATGCAATTGAGTCTTTTCTGGTAGATCCACAGAACTAGTAAGTGGAGTTAAAGCACCTTGATTTTAGAGCAGTGGATTTCACTCTTGCCTGGGGCCCTTTTCAGCTTGTAACAACATTT
This sequence comes from Xenopus laevis, assembly GCF_017654675.1. Classification (NCBI taxonomy): domain Eukaryota; kingdom Metazoa; phylum Chordata; class Amphibia; order Anura; family Pipidae; genus Xenopus; species Xenopus laevis. The sequence continues at coordinate 57,722,901 of NC_054382.1, read as the reverse complement.
CAGACATATGTAAATCACTGTACTAGTCAGTCAGGTTGCAAACATTTCTTGCACAGCAAATGGGGGTTCAAATTAATTCTAAATATACTTGACTTTTAAGACTTTTAAGATGGACTTCCAGGAGCATCTAAGACAAAAAACAGGTATTCTTCCCAAATTTTTTATAAATGGCCCTTAGTCTGAGATCCCCAACAGAGCTTCTCAACCCACCTATGAGGCATGTCCCTTACTTTGGGATTCTCTATGTTAGGGTGGGAGACATGATTTTAGAAAAAGGGCTGCAATAGAGTATGGCAGGTTTGTATGAAAAGTTACCACCTATACCGAAAGAATTAGGATCCATTTGAATGTGGCAGCGGCACTTGTAGCTGGTTTAGTCCTAGTCTTTGTAAGATTGGGCTATGCATTCTTACCATTGAATATAGTTGATGAGGCTGCTAACTGTTTTACCATTAGTTTACTGGAAGACCAGAGTTTCATGTATAATGATCTTTGCATATTTTGCATAATACAATTTATCTTAACATGCTGTAAATCATAACCTGGTTTGTTTGTTCAAATTCATGTCTATTGTTCACTGGCTTCCAGCCAGTGTGTTAGACAAATATCATGGCTACATTTTTGGTCTTGTCAAGGGTTGATGTAGTATTTCAGTAATATACTTTTTTTACTGCACTCTTAAGGGCACATTTATTAAATTTTTCTAATCAGTGCTTTTTGTCTAAAAAAATCTGAAAAAGTTGGGGGAAAAAAAAAGCGTGACTTTTCCGAGATTTGTTATGCGACAAAATTGTGGCAAATAAAAATACTCCAGCTAAAACCTGTAGAAGTCATGTAGAAGTCAATTGCAGATGTCCCTTTTACAATACAAAGATGTTTCGTGCCTTCATGATCTTCAAGGGTTTAAGGCATATCAACGCTGGTTTTTGTGCAACAATCCGAAAAAGTAGTATTTTTTAGTCCACCGATAAAGTTGCACAATTCGAATTATCGCACAATTTTGTTGTGTCTTTTCCTGCACATGCTTTTTTCATTTTGATTTTTAGAAGATTAAGGACATTTGTGGTTTGGAGTTTGGTTGAATATGTTTTATTAATAAAAATGAGAAAAAAAAACAAGTTTTAATAAATACCCCCCTTTAGTGTGATACAGAGATGTGGTTTAATGGTATTTAAACTATACCCCCCAAAATTAATACTTAAGCAACAGATAGTTTCTATCAAATTAAGTGGCATATTAAAGAATCTTATGAAATTTGTTATATTCAACTGAATATCCAACTTTTGTGTGGAAAAGGCAATGTTACAATTAATAGTCTTAACCTAAATTGTATATAACTGGATCACAACGAGTACTAGATGTGTTACTGCCTTTTTGGGCTATATAATGCAGGCTACTAAAGGTTAATTTCCTCTAGGGATATTCACAGAACTTCGTAATCTAGAAGATATTTGTAGAGTATCATCCAACTGCAGTTCAATCAACTGTGCACTCATAGTAATAGTTGAGCTGATTTTTTTGGACAAGCTTTGTCAGGTAAATGAACAGCCCAAAGATTCACCAGAAGATTAGTATGTTAACCCCCATATGTAATAAAAGGCACTACAAACACCCAGTAGCAGTAACCCATAGCAACCAATAACATATTTTATTTTAAACAGGTGATCAATAAATTCTACCTGCTTTTTGGTTGCTATGGGTTACTACTCCAGAGCATAATGAATGTCTTTTTTACATACTGTTACTCTAGAGTAGGATTATGTAATACAATTAACTAATTTTGCTCAGGAGAAGTAACCCATAGCAACCAATTAGCAGGTATCTGCCACCTAGACGAGGGCATTTATTGATGATGATGACAGGAAAGGTCCTTGTAGAGAGGATTCCATGCTATCTGTTAAAGCTAATAATATCTAATTATGACTGTAAACACGGCACTAGAAACTAAAATGGGCACAGATTTGCACACTGTAAAACTCAATATACCAAGGCTCAGTTACAACGTGAGTGTAAAGGACAAGCTGCAATTTTTGCATGCACTCTGCAATATTTTTTACTTACAATGCAGTGTACACTCCCCTCCAAAATTATTGCACACAGTTCATTAAGGACCAAATTTGTCATCAGTCTTGATGTATTTTTCCCAAGTTGCAGTGATGGGGAGAAGACATTGCATCACTTACATTACTGACACACTGAAGCATGGTGACCAGGGTCCTGTTCAACCTACAGTGTGCTGCACATATGGATGTTTCATCTTCCACCGACATAATGACCAAAGGAACGTTGCCTGTCTTCTGCTTGCCTGCTCCCTGTGAGACCCAACAGCCCTCGTTAGGGCTATGTTTGTTTGTCTTTGTCTGTTTGTGTGTATCCCTTGTGGTTGTACGATACTGCTGAAGGGTATTGTTTAGTCTTTTATTTATTTATCCAATCCTTCCCCCAAATATCCAAAACCCAATACCAATACCCCCCCCCTTTTTTTCTTTCCTAGTTTAGGTACAGTCCAATATGAAGGGCCGTGGGAGAGGGTGGTATGGTAGGTGAGGGAAGGATAGATGTGGTGCTAACTCCCCAATTCCTGTAGCAAGGGAAGAGGATACTGGGGCTCACAGTTGGAGACAGTTACTGTGCAGCTTTGCCTCTTCTGCAGCTTTGCCTCTTCTGCAGCTTTGCCTCTTCTGCAACTTTGCCTCTTCTGCAGCTTTGCCTCTTCTGCAGCTCCCTCTGCCTCCTCCTCCTCTTCTGCACACCATTTCCTTGGCTGCAATGTACCTCTTTCCCCAGCCACCCCCAAGTGCAGAGGCTCAATGCTTGCCTGGAAAAGCTTTTGGCAGTGTAGCTGCTGCCCTATCAGTTGCTTGATGCAGGCCCCTTCCTATTGGTTTGTGCTGCCCCTAACTGGTGGATCCTCAGCCTCCATAATTCTAGCAGGAAGGCCATCTCTGCCCTCTACCAGCAGGTGGTGGAGAATGTGTCCCTGATCATGCTGTCAGTTGCAGGGTACCACAGACATGTGGACCAGCAGGCATGGGCTGGGGTGGTACATATGCTATACTGCCTACTGGGTCACTCTAATGAGTGCTGGGGAGGGTGCAGACAGGGGTGCTCCCCTAGGGGTAAAGGGCAAACCCCACATGGCCACTTCCGCCTCCTCCGCTATGGATGAGTCACCCCTGAAGTGTCCCCACAGTAATGCTTCAGGACAGCACAAACACTGCCAGGCTGTGTTGCAACTCCTCTGTCTTTGGGAGAGGAGTCATACTGCACCTGAGCAAGTGGCCGCCTTTCAGACTCGCGTGCAGCAGTAGTTCACTCCCTGCCAACTCCAAGCATGTGATGTGGTTTGCGACAATGGTCGCAACCTGCTGGCTGCCTGACGCATGTGCCTTGCTTCGCACATGTCCTCAACCTTGTGGTGCAACTCTTCCTGAAGAGCTACCCAGAGTTGGCTATCATGCTGGGGAAAGCACATAGGGTATGCGACCAGGTCCGATGCAGCGGCAGCATCATCTACCAAACTACTCAACATATAGTGGAGCACCTCATAGAGCAGCGCTACGTGGTCAGCAATTACCTGCTGAAGCACAGTGCCAAGGGTACTCAGGGGCAAATTTGGGGTACTTTAGTGCAGAGCACTGGCAGCAGATGAGCTAGCTCTGCCAAGTACTTGCCCCCTTTGAGCAGGCCACATGTTTTTTTAGCAGGGACAATGTGTGTGTCAGTAATGTTATACCCTGGATTTCCACCTCAAGCGCACATTGGATGGCTTGCTAGAGAAGGGTGACTGAGGAGGAGGAAAGGGAGTGCAGGCCCCATAGGCAAGCAGAAGGGGCTGGAAGGCAGGATGAGGAGGAAATGCTGTCCAAAGATGAGGCTGAAGGAGATGAGTCCTGGGTGCCTGCAGAGCAGGGGGAGCAGGCCAACCCAACACCACAACTATTGTCTGTGGCTGGGAGGGCACAGAACAGGACTAGGTGGAGGTAGATGACCTACTACATCTGGAGGGCAGTCAAGAAGAGGTCGGGGGGGGCGTGGTTTGGATGTCGACCTAGTAAGACGTGTTTCTGAGTAGCTCCCGTTCATAAGCTTCTTTATCCTCAATTTTAACCAGCACGGGACCCCGTAGACGTTCGGCATGGGGAAAGATAATAAGAAGAAACTTCAAACACCAAAGCAGCCTACTTTATCGCAGCCTAAAACGCCATCGGTCTCTACATTTTTTGAAAAAGCGGAGGGCGACGAAACTACGCAGAGACGAGACAAAATAGCGGATGCTCCGTCCCAGACTCCAAGTCCTGCCCGCTCGACCAGTGTGTCCCCTGTGCCTTCCATGCAACCTGACATACACGAACTGCTTTCGCTGCTACCAACTAAGGCGGACCTACGGGACATGGCAAGTACCATCAAGACAGCACAAAAAGCAGAGTTGGTGGGTATTAAGGATACGCTAAGGGAGATTGGTGAGAAGCTGGGTGAGATGGAGGCGCAGACCCTTGTTAACTCGGTGGCCATCAAGAAAACCGTGGAACGGTCCAATGATCACCACAAACAACTTTATTTCCTGAGGCGTCAGATGGAAGACTTGGACAACCGAGGTAGACGCAACAACATCAGAGTGCGTGGCGTCCCTGAGACGGTTGCGGGTGCTGAAATTGAAGGTGCGTTGCAGAACATTTTTAACTCCATTTTGAATAGGCCGCTGGACACGGCTATAGAATTTGATCGGGCGCACAGGGCCTTAGGCTCCGTACAAAGAAATGAGAAACCGAGAGATTTAATATGCTGTCTGCACAGCCACAAGCTGAATGAGATGATTATGCAAAAAACCCGCTCAGCAGGACAGATTACATTCTCAGACCAAAAGGTGGAAATTTATCAAGATCTGGCCTGGATTACGCTACAGCAGAGGCGTGCTCTCCGACCTCTCACGAAAATTCTACATGAGAACGGCGTCAAATACAGATGGGGATACCCGTTCGCTTTAGTGGCGCATAAAATGGGTCGCTCTCACACTTTGAGAGAACCAGATGACCTACGCCAATTTTGCAGTGAGTTAGGCCTGCCAGCAATGGAGATAGAGGAATGGAGACAACTGATTTACAATGGCAGTGACCTGCCTGTACCGAGGGTTCAAGAATGGGAATCACCGTCGAAGAGACAGCGGGCTAACAACAACAGACCCAAGGACTGACCGCTTTGCTAAGCTAGGAAAATTTTTTCACACTTTTTCTCCTCTTTTTTTACAGGGCGAGGGATGATGGTCCTACCGGGACTTGCCGATATATGGGCAGTGACTTTGCTGTTTTTTGATAAGTATTGCATTTTGGTTTTTCTTCTTTTTTTTTTTTTTCAGTTTTCAATATGGACCTCCTCATACCGTACATCCTTTGAATTTTATGTGTATAAGTATGTTTTTTAGTAGAGTGCATTACGTTCCTAATACGGTTTATTACTCGTATATCTATGGTTCTTACACTGCAGGATGTTATTATTGTACAATTGTGCGTATTTTCTTACTGATGTAGACAGTTGGATGAGGGCGCGAAGACGAGTTAGCGATACGGCGCACTAGGAAATGTTATATGTGGGAAGTATAGGAATGCACTTGGCGGTCCTTTTATTGGGAGTTACGGGAGGGTACACATAGGATGATGATGTGGGAGCTACGAGGGACATGTAAAGTGTCAGTATTTTCTGATCACCTTGGTGGGTTCCCAGATCCACTTCACGTACCCTACTTATTTTCTCCGCATCAATCATTCCATCAATCATTCCCCTCATAACATCGCAGGGGAGTGGCGGGATATTATATACCCAAAATGCTTTTTTGGGAAGACACTAAAGGTTCGATAGGTGGGAACGCTTCTACAGTACGTGAGCTTTACTTTAAGTGTCATAGTTTAATTATTACATTTATGTTAATGTTGGTTTGGATTATGCATTTGTGGTGTGCTGTTTTAGGTCTAGCAATTACTGTACAACTGCTGGTTGGCATGGAGGGGGTCCGCTGGGAAGACAGCTGTAAGCAGGTGATAGCAAATTATGTTGCATGTCTCTTAATGTAAATGGCATTAATACAATCCACAAAAGAAACTGTTTGAAATTGGAACTGAGAAGGCACAATATAAATGTTGCGCTGCTACAAGAGACCCACATCAAATGTGCTGCCACTACGAAACTGTATTTTAAGGGATATTCTAATATTTACATTAGCAAACCTCAGCCAAGTAAAGTTCGCGGTACCGCGATCCTGATTGCTGATTGTACGAACTGGATTCTTACAGAGCAGGCGACAGATGCACAGGGGCACTATAACGTAGTTAAAGGACTCATTAAGGGGAAACTGTACACAATAGCGTCCATATATCTCCCTAATGTAGGTCAGCATCAGGTCTTAAAGGAATTCTTGCAACGGATGGAGCACTTTGCTGAGGGGTTTGTCCTGATAGGAGGTGATTTGAATGTTGCACTTGATCCAGCCCTAGATTGCTCTGCAATGAAATCCTCCCTCTCTGCTAGGTGTACTTCACAGCTAAAATCCCTTCTTAATGGCCATCATCTTATGGATGTCTGGAGAATTCACAATCCTACCCTTAGGGATTACTCTTTTATTCCAATGCACATCAACAATACTCTCGCATTGACTATTTTTTAATACCGCATTTTTGTCTACCATCTATTATCACAGCCTGTATGGGGTCAATTACGTGGTCCGATCATGCCCCGATTTTCTTACAGATTGCACTCACACAGCCCAGAATGGAAAAATGGCATTGGAAATTGAATGAATCTTTGCTGAATGATAGTACCGTGATGGAAAAACTCAGGAAAGTACTCCGAGATTATTTTACCGAAAATTGCCAGACAGATACCAACCCTCAGATGGTATGGGAAGCTCACAAATGTGTGATTCGGGGGGAGCTAATCAAAGTGGGGACACATAAAAAAAAAGAAAAAATGGAAAAATACAATAGTTTACTTTTAACCCTGAAACGTTTAGAAACTGAACACAAACGGAAACGAGACAGCAGCTTAAAGCGATCCTAACTAATTACACGGAAAAAGCCATTTTCTATCAGAAACAGAGATATTACGATCACGGGAACAAATGCGTCAGACTGCTGGCTAATGCGCTGAAATGTAAACAACAATCTACTCAGATTACGAAAATTAGGACACACAAAGGTGAAATCACGACAAATACACAGACTATAGCGCAGACGTTCCGGGAGTTCTACCACTCTCTGTATAACTTGCAACCCTCTGTTCAAAGTCAGGATTCCCAGAGGGCAGCAGGTGAGGACTATCTACGCACGACAACATCACCACAGATATCAAATGAACTCAGAGACCGGTTGGAAGCTCCAATTACACTGGCAGAGGTCGAATTGGCTATTAAGAATACGCCGAACGGAAAAGCACCTGGCCCTGATGGGTTTACCGGCCTCTACTATAAAAAATTTAGGGACATTTTACTCCCACACTTCACGGCAAATTTGCAGACTACACAACTTAAGGGGACATTACCACACGACGCTACTATGGCATACATCACTCTGCTTCACAAGAAAGGCAAGGATCCTTTAGATGTGAAGAGCTACCATCCTATTTCGCTGCTGAATGTGGATACGAAACTCTACTCTAAAATTTTGGCGACTCGTTTGCAAATGGTGATTGCCTCGTTTATCCATCCAGAACAGGTTGGTTTTGTTCCCACGAGAGAGGCACGGGACAACACACTTCGAGTTTATGGCATTATGAGCGACTGTAAGAGGAACAACATTCCACTGGCCTTATTGTCGACTGATGCGGAGAAGGCCTTCGACCGTGTATCCTGGTCGTTTATCTTTCAATGTCTCCAGAAGATGGGTCTAGGACCCCAATTTATTCAAAGCATTCAGAGCTTATATAAAAACCCCAGAGCATGCATTAGGGTTAATGGATCACTGTCGGAGGCTTTTGAGATCAACAATGGGACACGGCAGGGATGCCCACTATCTCCGCTGTTATATATTATCACTCTTGAACCATTTCTGCACAGAATCAATCCCGATATCACTGGGGTTTCAATAGCCCATACTCAACATAAAATAGCGGCATATGCCGATGACATGTTGTTTTTTGTCACGAATCCACATATTTCTTTGCCGAATTTGATGAAGGAACTTCAGCAATATGGATCAGTTAGCAATCTAAAGATTAACTACCAGAAATCGAGTCTGCTTAATATATCCTTATCAGCTGCACAACTGGCCCACTTGAAGCTCTCTTTCGCTTTCTCGGTTGAGGATAAGTCCATTACATACCTGGGTTTAAAAATTACTGCTAACGTAGAAGAAGGGGTCGCCGCTAATATTTTTCCCTTACTTAAACGGACGCAAGAAGATCTTGTAAGGTGGGAAAGGCCCGGTTTTTCATGGTTTGGCCGCATGAATATCATTAAGATGGATGTGTTACCACGGTTTTTGTATTTTTTTCAAACCATCCCCTTTCAGATACCTAAACATGTTTTTCAAAAGCTGAATGCATTGATCTCTCATTTTGTATGGCTCAGGAAACGACCTCGACTTAAATTCAACTTTTTAACTCAACCCAAGACTAAAGGGGGGGTGGGATTACCAGATTTCCAGACATATTATCGGGCAGCGATTTTGCAAAGAATGCTGGACATCTGGCACGCAACGGATACAAAATTATGGATATCGATACTACAAGAAGAATCGACGATACCACTGCAAGTATTACCGTGGTTAGCAAAAAATGATAGGTCGCTCACAACACCAGGGAATCCGATCCTTCTGAGTATCTTGCACACCTGGGACAGTTTGAGAAGGAAATTGAATTTAGTTAATCCCAATACTAGAATGGTCCCGATATTGGATAACCCGAAATTTCCACCGGGATTGCGAAGGACTAACTTTACACAATGGAACCAAGGGGATCCACTGTGGGCTTTCCAGCTTATGCGCGGAAGAGAGTTTAAAAAATTGGAGGAGATTTTGCAACTAGATAGTGTGACGTCATTAGACCGCTTGACGTATTACCAGGTTAAGCATTTCTTGATGACAGAAGGCACGTTAGGTGCTGGAAATGGAGAGGATACGGCATTTGAACAACTGTTTACAAAATCAATAAGGTATCCTCATGAAATCTCCTTGTTCCGCAAAGTCCTCTCTGATACTCAGGCCTCACCGTTGGGTCGTTTCAAAGAGATTTGGGAAAGGGAGCTCCACATTACTTTTGCTGAGGAAGAGTGGTCCGCTATTGTCGACAGATCATTCCGAACTGCAACTAGCTCCAAACTACAGGAGCACAATTATAAAATACTCTCTCACTGGTATAGGGTCCCTGTAAAATTAGCAAAAATTTTTCCAAATTTTCCGGACACATGCTGGAGATGTGGACAAGGGAGGGGGACATTGTCCCATATTATGTGGGATTGCCCGGGGATACAACCTTACTGGTCAAAAGTTAAGCTACTGGTGGCTAAATTTACGGATTTAGCGATTGTTGATTCAGCAGCCTTTTTTTTGCTTCATCATAACACAATGTCTACAGTTCAATATAAACGCTCAATTGTTTCCACTTTGATTAATGTGGCCAAAGCTTTAATACCCAGGTATTGGAGAACGGACAAGACTCCTTCAATCAAAGAATGGATTTTACAGGTTCAAGAAATCTACCAGTTTGAGAGAGTAAGGATTCCCAGAGATGATCGTTCCCAGGAAGATAATTTCAGACAGAAATGGACCCACTGGCTTCTCTTTATGGAATCGTCGGAATGTGCGGCTCTTCTCAAATAGTCGGGTTTCGATTTTAGTATTAATGCCTATGTATCACTCTACTTATTATTGGTAGGGGCTTCGCTGAGGCCCCGGCGGGCCCCCTCCTCTATGCCATATTACAATATATAGATCTGTTCTTCTTTGTCTCCTATGCTCACCTGTGACTCTTTTGTTGTTTTTTTCATGCAAAAATATGTAGCGTCACATATTGTTACACTTATGGCATAATCCTTCAGTTTTCTTCTGTTCTTATATTTTTCTGTTTTTGATCTTGTTACTCAGGCACACGATACTGAACTATATTTTTATACGTATTTTGATCTGCCACAGTAAGGATACATGATGTAATTGAACATATATGTACGAGTATGTGATGGTGGTGATATGTGGCTGTGCTAATGGAAAATAAAGAATTTATATAAAAAAAGAAGAGGTCGGTCAGTGCACCTCTTCAACATGGCTGCCCATATGCAGACATGCCTCAAGAGAGATCCCGATCCCAAAGACCAGGAGGGTTACTGGGTGGACACTATGCTTGACCCATGGTACAAGGAAAAGGTGGGGGAGTTCCCTGTACCCAGCCAGAGAGAGAGTAGGGTGGGTCACTTGAAGAGATCTCTTTTCTCCAAATTGGTGGAGGCCTTCCCCCAGTCTGGCACTTCTCAGGCCTTTACTACTCCACACATTCAGCCTAGCAGCAGCTTGGATGTGTGGAAAAGTTTATTCGAGCCTTTATAGGCAACAGCTGGCCAAGTCAACAGCCAAAGTCACCACCACCAACAGCAGCTGGAGAATATGGTGAATGACTACATGGTGAGTGTGCAGGACACCATGCACACTGATGATGACCCCATGCATTTCTGGGTGTTGAGGCTGGACTAGTGGCCAGAACTGGCACAATACTCTCTGGGGGTGCTTGCTTACCCCCCCTTCCAGTGTCATGTCAGAATGTGCCTTCAGTTCTGCAGGTGGGGTAGTCACAGAGAAGCAGGCACGGCTATCCACTCTAAAGCGTGGACATGCTCAAGATGTCATGGATAAGTGGGGATATCCAAGTGCCTATTGCAGAAATAAGAGACTAGCCTTGGATATTGTGGGGTAGAGTGCGCTAATAATTGCAGAAAAAATATTTCCAGGGACCTGTGTGGAGAGACAATATATAGAGTAGTACGCTCAAAAGAAAATCCTTACAGACTTTTCATGGAACTACTCACAAATTTGAAGTACAAATGCGTGTATATTGTCTCCGATGTAATCCTGCAATACAGAGGCTTCAAATGGTGTTATATCGTCGGAACCGCCGGTTTCACCCTGCGCTATATTTTACACTTACCAGATCGTAGTGCAATGAAAGCATGTAGTCTTGCGTGTATTCCTTAGGGTGCGCTCCCTTGTCGGCAGACAGGGAACGGTGTCATCCACTTGAAGCAGCTGCTAGGCCTGGTAATTACAGCTCACCTCTTGTGCTGGCGTTCGTGCCGATCTTGAATTTCTCTGCCTTGCTAACGGTCCAGTATGTTAGGGAAAAACTTTTCACCAATAGTTTAAGGATCAGTTTCAAATAGATTTTATTTAGTTAATATAAGGCTTATATTAACTAAATAAAATCTATTTGAAACTGATCCTTAAACTATTGGTGAAAAGTTTTTCCCTAACATACTGGACCGTTAGCAAGGCAGAGAAATTCAAGATCGGCACGAACGCCAGCACAAGAGGTGAGCTGTAATTACCAGGCCTAGCAGCTGCTTCAAGTGGATGACACCGTTCCCTGTCTGCCGACAAGGGAGCGCACCCTAAGGAATACACGCAAGACTACATGCTTTCATTGCACTACGATCTGGTAAGTGTAAAATATAGCGCAGGGTGAAACCGGCGGTTCCGACGATATAACACCATTTGAAGCCTCTGTATTGCAGGATTACATCGGAGACAATATACACGCATTTGTACTTCAAATTTGTGAGTAGTTCCATGAAAAGTCTGTAAGGATTTTCTTTTGAGCGTACTACTCTATATATTGTCTCTCCACACAGGTCCCTGGAAATATTTTTTCTGCAATTATTAGCGCACTCTACCCCACAATATCCAAATCTGAACACAGTGGACAGGTGGATCCACAAAAATCAGCGGTGCAGCTTTAGTATAATTTTAAGTGTTCGCGCAAACCTCAACCCCACACAGTACACAAGAGACTAGCCTTCTCTCCTCCTCGCAGATGCACATTCCTCTTGCCATTGCTGCCTTATACTCCTCTATACTCTCCTCTCATAGACACCTCCTCATTAATTTTGCCTATTCCCCATCTGGCTGCTATCTGTGCTGCTACTACTAGTACTACTACTGCATTGTCGGCAATTTTTTCTTCTTTTGGGGCCTGTCAAGGCTCTGACTACTATTGCTGACACTACTGTTGCATAGTCAGCAAATGTTTTACTGGTGGGGGTCTGTCAAGGGTCCCACTACTGTTGCTACTACTACTACTGTTGCATTGTCTGAAAATCTATTCTGGTTGAGGCCTGTCAAGGCTACAAATAATGTTGCTGCTACTACTGTCGCATAGTCAGTAAATGTTTTTCTGGCGGGGGTCTGTCAAGGCTCCTAATAATGTTGCAGCTATTACTGCCATAATGTTGGCAAATGTTTCTCTGGTGGGGGTCTGTCAAGGCTCCTAATGTTGCTACTGCTGCTACTGCTACTACTTCTGCATCTTTACAGGCCTAGTAGTGACACTACTATACAAGTCCTGCTGCCTCAAATGCCTCTAAAGCTGTTGCAGTCAAAGGCCTAGTGACACTATTATCCAAGTCCTGCTGCCATAAATGCCTCAAAGCTGTTGCTTTCCCAGACCCAGTGACACTACTATCCAAGTCCTGCTACCTCTAATTGCTGCATCTGCAAACATACAAATAAGTCTCTTCTTTAATGAGTACTCACATGCCTCTACGCTGTTGTCACTTCTTAGAGACACATGCAATGTCTCTATAATGAATGCTACTGCTAAATCATGTTTATTTTTTTTAAGGCATTTAAATCTGTTTAATTGGGCATGAAGCTTTGTCTATGCGGCATAAAAGCAAAAAGCCAATAGGAATTTGACGCCTTTTTTACTCAATAGCAAATGTGACAAAATTGAGAAAAAAATGAAATGCCATATACGGTTGTTATTGCATAAAAATTGATGCACACATAGAAAAATAAAACGCTGTAGTTGTCTGGCATCACTCAAAATATGATGCGCATAAACATGACATGGGGGCGTGTAAAATGTGACGTGAAAGAGACTCGTCACATGACACAGATGTCAAAACAGTTGCAAGTCTTTAGAAGTTTAGTAGTGGAAAACTTGAGACTGAAGATGGCAGGCCTGGGTATGCTGGATGCCCATCAAACAAGGTACTTTTCCAGATTCCTGCTCAGGGCGTGATATGAAATATCCCAATGGGGATGCTTGGTGTCCAGGAGATGAAGCACCAGGTACTGATGCAGCTCCAAAGTGATGGTATTTTTAGTAGTACCATTTTGACCTTGTGTAAGACAAAACTCAGTAAAGGAAAACCTTTAGTAATAGTCAGGCAATTTATTCATACATAATACAACATAACAGTTTTGTCTGGGTAAGCTCTTGGAGTAACAAACAGAATGTCAGCCAAGGACTTACCAAAGACACACCTCTTGGTCCAAGTGTTATATAGCTTTCAGAAGGAATTTACAGTAATTGCGACAAGGGGTGCAAGGAAATACCATACATGGTCTGGTGAGGAGACTTACTGGCATATACATTTATACATTCCTGTAAGATGTGCAGTTTTGCAACATAAGAGTTTTCTGGTTCCAACTGTCCACAGCCTCGTAAACGTCTGTTGGCTAAACATAGCCATTGTGATAAAGCCAGCAATTGAGCAGCACTTCTGCAAAAGGGGCCCCAAGAGACATGCTGACACTATGCTGACACTCTGGAATCTAAGTAACAGAGTGGAGATCATTTATTTGTATGGCTTATATAAGTTATATGAGTGACCATTGTCCACAGTTGACCATTAGCCCTTATAGTCCATCCTGCCTTGAGCCCTATAGCGTTATGGCGTCATAGAGGGCGGGGGTAACAAATATCAACCCTCTGACACTAGGAATTATATAAACAAAAGGCATTTGAGGCGCCACATCAGAATTGAAATTGAGCTCAGAATTGTGCAGCTGGTACAAGAGATAAGGGATGAATTTAAAGGCAAATTTTTTATAAAGAATACATTCATCTTTCTTCTTAATTATAATAAGATGCTAATTCAAAATGCCTTCAACACCACAAATCCTATATATTTTGCTCTTTTTGAGCAAAGGTGCCTGCCATACTTATTGCAGAGAACAAAGAAATCAGCTATCAAGTAGACACTTTCTGTTGCAAAGAACTCTAATAAAGATGACCCTTCCCCATACTGGTTCACCAGTGGTGTGGTTTGCTTGTCTGACTAAGGGGTGTGCCCCAAAATGTTACTTTGCAATAAACATGCAGGGCTTGTCCCGGTTGAGTGCCGGTAATTTTCTTTTCTATCTAATGTATTTTTGAGGGTGCCAATCCCTCTTACTGAGCACCGGACCAATCTTTTCTAAGAGACCAGGATGTGCTGGTGGGTTTACCCTTGGACCTTCCCCATACTTCCCATCCTAATAGATGTCTAGGGCCGGATTCCTTTCCGTGGCTCCTAGAGGCTGATCCCCGCTGATGCCCCCCATGCCCCCTTCCCACGCATGTGCATCCTTTGATTTAACACAGGAGAGGACAGAAGATCTCTTGCATGCCTAGACCTGCATGCCCTGTGCAAACATAAGGTGTGGCTGGGTGTCATGCCACCCCTTAAAATGTGCCCCCCTAGGTCCAGGCCTTGCCACAAATCCGGGCCTGTCCCATACTTTTCATCCTTATAAATTATGGTTATCCTGCAGTTACAGCACATAACTCAGCCTGTGTAGTGTGTACTGTACAAATGCAGTATTACTTGAACTAAATGTATTTATTAAATTGCCAGCTGAATAGATGCATGAAGATGGGGCAGGAGCTCCTGGGCTTGCAGAAGCTCATGTGCCAACAGAAGCTCCCGAGCCAGTAGAACCAGCTGCATCATCACCTCCCGAGCCAGCACCAGCTCCATGGGGATATTTTATTCATGCTAGTCCAGCAGGTCAATGGGCTGAGGCAGGAGGTCAAAAGACTGAGGCAGGAGATAGGGGGAATTAGGAGGATTATCCTCCTCCTCCTGTACTTTGAATTCTTATTATTGTTATTACTATTATTCTTCAAGCTAAGCACAATAGTGCTTATTTTATTCTCAGGCATGTAACATAATAATACATACATAATATTTCAGATTCAATACACTTAAACATAAATGTATGATTCATTTGTTTTATTGTGGGATACAAAGCACCCATATATTACCTGGTTGGATTAGTTGCGCCTGTGTTTGTAAACTAGCAGTATTAACTAATATATAAACTATACTTTGTATAGTGTACTTTTTGGATATCAGTTGTAGAATAGTGAATAGGAGGTCCTCTAACAGTGAGGGGCATGTGTGCACCATAATATGCACAGAAAATGCACCTGTTTTCACTTTCCCTTTCCCATTAACTCCAATGCAATACTGTGAATTTTGACTCTGGTTTGTGAATTTTTACAGAGTGAAAGGGGGCAGATTCGCTCAGTCAGCTATCACAACAGTCATCAAGTGTAAAAAATAAAAGAAAATAATGTGATGGTATCCCAAAAGCAGAAAAAAGGGTTCTGCATAAAAACACCCATAGACTATATTGTAGTTTGCATCAGAAACAGTTCGTGCCCAAAAAATCATGTGCCAAAAAAGTAATGAAAGAAAGCCCAGTTTGCAACCAAATCAGTGCGCGCCTAAAAACAAAATTGTGCAACACAAAAGTCTGCAACAAAAAAAGTAGTGAAAAAAACCATGCATAGACTTTAATTCATTTTGCAAACTTTTCTGCTGTTTTGTGAATTTTCATGCAGTTCTAGCAAATTTTTCTGTGAAGAGCAATAACACAAATTTGTTTATCACTAGTCTTAAACAATTAACATATTGTTTGTGCATAAATAACAAAGGAATCTACCTTGCAACCTTGAGGGAAGCACAATGAATTTTTGAGAAACTGAACAGGAGAAAAGGAAGCACTAAAATAGGAGACCAATTGGTAATTTTTTAAATTAAATTCATACTGATGAACGAGGTAGTGAAAGTAAATAGTAAAATAATCTATATTGTATTCAAATATAATAAGTATATGTTTGGGTGTTAATTTGCTAAAACTGATATTATTTTGTGCTAGTGTAAGAAAATCTGTAGCAATAAAAGAGAATAATGCTATGATTAAGCCCTGGCAAATGTTTCAAAAGAGCACTTATTAGGATAGTCATAACATTGTGTTTAACAAGGAGACATAGGAATGCAAAACAATAGATGTACATTTAAACCAAGATTAAAGTCATTGTATTTTCCAGAGAGCGCTCTGTCCTGTACTTATTTTGCTTATTTTAAAAATTTGTTAAGATTGACAATTCCTGTAAGAGTCACTGCTTTTAACTGTTCAAGCTTTCTCTTTACTTAAATGTAAACAATACAACTACATATAGTTCCTCTATAAAATATGTTATATAGATTCCAAACATTGATGACATGTTATGTATAGTATTTCATATGGTATTTTAGGAACTGTTTCTGAATGTTTTCTTTTATTTTGGTTTGGGGGTTCTTACTTTCAGACTGTGTTATCAGGTAATATAACATAAGTGCCATGTGCAGATAAAAATTTCCCGCACTGGTGAGCATTTAAGATTTTAAATAAACACAATCTGAACAATGAAATGGAAAAATATACCAGATGTGCAGTTATTCTGCCATCATTCTATCTCAATACTAAAACACTTTCAAAACTCCCTTACTAACTTGCATCACATTCTGAACCTATTTTACCATCTTTAATTAATTCTTATATTATACTTCCTTTATTGCTCCTGTTTGATTAATCAGCAACATAGTGACACACCAGATGTTTCAGTTAGCATTCTATTAGATAGGAATTGTGCGGATCAAATAATGTGTACCAGATGCAGGGGGGGGGTTGATCAAAATTATGCTTATTGAAAACACCATGGAGGGTCAAAATGCCCCATATTCCAATATCCCTATTATTTAACCAATTTATAACTCTCCCTGAAAATAAACACAGTTTTGAATATTGAACTGCAACTGCTTGTTAGTGCACACATGGGCAGATTTGGTGCAAGAACGGATTCTTTTGCACTAACATATGCCCTGTATGCGACACTAGCCATAAAGTCAATGGGACTGAGTATTAGAAATTGTGTAATTTATCATGGTGTGTTATTTATTATTTGTGTATTTTGATTTAAATCATGTTTTTACTCCTTTGAAGTGAATGGGACTGGGTTAAGAAAAAGCGGGATGAGAATAAGGGTGCTTAGAAATAAATAAATATAACTTGTTGCTGGAATTTTTCTTCTAGGATTTACTTTGCCTTTAAGACCACGATTTGACTTAATGCATCAATCAATGACTTGCTCAGTCAAGAATAACAGATATCATCCCATGGTCACCCATCATAAAGAATTGTTCTTCTGATCTCCATTAACGGTACATGACATCTGCTTCAGGTAAAATATTCTAGGTAGGATTCAAAAATTAATACACCAATTTAGTATTATTTGGAGCTCTTAATACTTCCACAAATACCGGCTAACAGTGAGGAACTGTTAAAAATATTTTAATTTCCAGGGTGAAGCTGGTCATACATAGATCCACTTGTTTGGTGAGTTTGGCAGATTAGAGGATCATTGCCAGATTTATTCACCTACACAAGGGGCCCAATCAAACTGATTCAGTTGTTGAGCTGGGGGCCAAAGATCGGCTTATACTTCAGGGCAATGAGGACCTGTTGGACAAGAACTGGATCAATACACAATGTGGTCATTGACAGCTTTTATTGGCCAGTATATGACCAATTTAACTTATAAAAATGCAGTGTCTTGTGAGATAAGTGCTCTGTTTATTTGTTATGATGAAAACAATAGATGAAAACAATGCCAAACTAAAAAGGATATCTCTGCATACAATGGGTGTGTTGCTAAACTCTAATAATCTACAAACAAGCAGAGCCGTATGTTTCCCAAAGTAACTCACAGTATCCCGTAGGAAGAAGCTTGTTTTATTCTACAAAAATGCATCCAAAGCTGGGGGGAAAAGTGTGAAATGCAATTGTAGTTGACAAAACAGCTATGGTTTTAAATGTCAAAGAGTTCCTGTTTATCCCGGTTTCACCACAGCCTGTAAAGCTGGCCACACACACAATATTGAACCAATCAGCATTTGGTCCAATCAGTTTGATTCTGTGCAATATGGCTATAAGCAGAAATGACTGGCTAATAGTTTCGATCAGGCATTATGTAGACTGCACTGTAATGCTTGGTCTAGTAAATACACAAAATGAAATTTTAAGCTGACAAAATATAATATATTATCATTTACCATATATCAGACTTATATTTAGACGACTTATTTGCAAACATAATTGATAACTGCACAAAAGTTGGTAATGCTTTAAAAATCATACTACAAGTTAGAACACGAAAGCTAATACCTGATTGGTTCCTTTTAGCTGCCCTTATTACCACCTATGTTACTAAATGAGCCCCTTTTTTTCCATGTATGAGCTTTTGCATATTGCATATATAAAGCACAAGACAAACAGGCCCAAGTTTGTGGGAAGGACAGAAATGCCTAGGCCTAAGATGACTGGCATGCAGCTAAGGTTGCCACCCGGCCGGTATTTTACCGGCCTAGCCGGTAATACACCTGCCAAGGCCAGGGCCAGTATTACAAATTTACTGGCAATGTAGCTGCCGGTAAATTTGTAATACCCTTAAAAGGACCCTCGGCCTGCCCCCAATCCCCTGTAAACGTATCTTTTTCCTCCGTTTTTGTCCTGGCCGTGCCGTGGCCCGCCCCTTTTTATGCACAACCCGCCCTCTTTGACGTCACACACGCCCCTTTTTGTACCCACCCCCCACCAGCAGGTAAAAAATCTAGCAAAAGGTGGCAACCCAACATGCAGCCCAGCTACATTTGTTTTTTTCCAGAGCAGAGAGAGGCATGGGTGAGCAGAAATCTCCTGCACACCCATTCCCCACTATTTCTGGACATGAGGATAATCAAGCATATGTGTGCAAGGGGGGGTGTTTTGAAAGAGGAGCACCTGCACACTAGCAAGTGGTGGGTAGGAGCAACTGCCCAGGGGGGTACCACTTGGGCGGTGTAAGGCAACTGGCCTAGGAGTGTACTTATTGTAAATCTGGGCTGCAGACAAGGGATGCTGTTTTTATTTTATGTGCAATGTATATGAATGATATTTCACACTCACCATGCACAGTTTTCTGGTGTGCTGATGCATGTTACATCAGTAAAAAATGTTAACATGCATGTTATATTTATTCCTCATTTTAAACCTAATGCCAGATAGTGTCTGATCTTGTCTTGTGAAAAAAACTCAGGATGGAAGGAAGAATATGGCAGCATAGGGGCTGATTCTCAGACTATATTTTTCCACATGTTGTGATCAGTCCCCTGTCTGGCAATAGCCTAAATATAGGCTATTTTCTTCTGTATTATTACCACGGACATAACTTGCAATGCAGCATGATCTTCTTAAAGTAACACACACAAAAACATGTATGCATTCACTATTAGCTATACAGTACAATTGCTTATTCATATAAGATGCATGATGAAGTTTTAATTTTTTTTTTACATTAGATACAACATTTTGTGCACTAAATACAAAATACAAATTTATTTCATACTTGGAGGCTGTGTATTTACTGTGCTTAAAAGTAGCATATAATTTATGTAATTTGTGTGGAAAAGCCTTGAACAGTGGATAAAGACAACGAACCACATACAGGAGCACTGCTTGTATTAAATAGCAAGAAGTCTTCCAATGTACTCTTTTTAATTACTATAATTATTTTCACTCCTTCAGAGCTGTGCAATTTATAAACACCCACTGACCGCACTAACATCTGCAGTGCACAAATAAGAGGGGATTCAATGATTTCCACATCTGTTGCCCTAAAGAAAGAAGTTGGTTTCTCTCTCCTGACTATTCATGTCTTCATAATACCCACAACTTGCAAACTAGTTACAAGGTGTTGTTGCTCATTTAAAGGCGTATGCTTTATTGCCTGAAGTATTTCATACAGAAACAAAATGCTTCCAGACTGCTTGTCTCTTTTGTTTATATTTATCTGGGAATGTGTCAATTTTTTAATGTCTTAGCATTGGTATAACATCTTGAGGTATTTGTAGAAGCTTGTGTGTCAATCAGATGTCCTTGCTTTTGTCAGTCTAAAGCAGAGACAGGGGATACTGATATGTGTATCAACATACCACCACGGATTAAGACACGTTGCTCATAGGACAAACATAATTTTTCTAAATTTGCTCTTTTCACAATTCAAATTCCATATAATATCTAGGAGGCTATTTATTAAAACTTTTTTTGTCGCCAGGAAAACTCGACTTCCTCGAATTTTTGCCCGAAAACCTAACATTTTTCAGATTATCGAACAAATCCAATAGCCTTCCAAATTATCTTTGTGGTCTTGTTGTTCTCCTGGACTAGTGAACACTTATCTAGTCTGCGGGACCAGATAATATACCTGGTAGAATGCTCAGAGAATGTGCAGACCAGCTGGCGGATGTTCTCACCACCATCTTCAACATCTCTCTGAGCACTGCTGTTGTTCCGAAGTGCTTCAAGGAGTCCATCATTATTCCTGTGCCAAAGAAACCCTATTTGTCCTGCCTCAACCACTATCATCCTATTGCACTAACATCCACCATAATGAAGTGCTTCGAGAGGCTGGTCATGAGACACATCAAAGGCCTGTTGTCACCATCTCTGGACACGTATGTATGAATGCTGTTCATGGACTTTAGCTCAGCATTCAATTAAATCATTCCTCAGCACTTGAGTGTCAAGCTGAGCATGTTGTGCCTGAACCCCTCTATCTGCAACCGGATTTTGGCGTTCCTGACCAAGAGACCTCAGGCAGTCCGAATGGGAAGAAACATCTCCAGCACCATCACACCGAGCACGGGGGCTCCTCAAGGCTGTGTGCTCAGTCCACTGCTGTTCACACTGCTGACTCATGACTGCGTGGCAAGGCAGGGGTCGAATCACATCATCAAGTTCGCTGATGATACAACCCTGGTGGGTCTCATCAGCAAGAACAACGAGTCAGCATACAGACAAGAGGTGAAATGGCTAACAGAATGGTTAGAAAGTTAATCTGTCTATGAACACAAACAAAACAAAGGAAATAGTTGTTGACTTCAGGAGACCAGGTGGTGATCACTCTCCACTGCACATTGATGGATCTCCGGTGGAAATCGTCAAGAGTACTAAATTCCTTGGAGTACACCTGGCCGAGAACCTATCCTGGACCCTTAACACCAGCTCTATAGTGAAGAAGGCACAGCAACGTCTTTACTTTCTGCGAAAGCTGAAGAAAGCCCAACTTCCACCATCTATCCTCACTATCTCCTCACTTATGCAGCTGCATCACTACCTGGTACGGACACTGTTCTGTATCAGATCGCAAGATCCTGCAGCAGGTGGTGAGGACAGCGGAAAAGATCATTGGGGTCTCACTTACGGCTATTATGGTTATTTACCACACCCGCTGTTTCCAGAAGGCTACCAGCATTGTCAGGGATGGCACCCACCCTGCACACAATCGCTTATCCCTCCTGCCATCCGGTAAAAGATACCGCAGTTTTAGGGCACAAACTTCCAGAATGAGCAACAGTTCTTTTCCACAAGCCATCAGGCATCTCAACTCCCAAGGACCAAACTGATGGAAATATTTTATGTAAGATTTCTGGGCATTTATACCATCGTGATATAATTTTATAATTGGTCTCTTGCGATTTACATGCTATGGAAAACGTATGAGTCAGCAAAAAACAGGAATGCCATTGGTCTGCCGTAAATTCAATCTGTATATCCCTTTCCCACTTTCTGGTATATTAAGGTAAAACCATCTTTTCTTTGCAATCTGTATTATTGTACAAGACCGAAATCAAATGCTTAGTGGGTGTCTTTGCCAAACATAGATCTTCCAGCCAAGTGGGGTCCACTTTTATTTAACTTGTTCATTAATGAGGGGAGGGTCTTGTTAGTAATGTATCAGTGTTTGCAGATGACACAAAACTATCCAGCCCAATTAATTCCATCCAGGATGTGGCATCATTGCAACAGGATCTTGACAAACTGGCAATCTGGGCAGCTAAGTGGCATATAAGATTCAATGTTGATAAATGTAAAGTCATGCACCTGGGATGTAAAAACATCCAAGCCACTTATACCCTTAATGGGACTGCACTAGGCAAATTCATTATGGAAAAGGACTTTGGAGTCTTTGTAGATAATAAACTTGGCTGTAGCAAGCAATGCCAGTCAGCAGCATCAAGGGCAAATAAGAACTTCAGCTGTATCAAAAGGGGCATTGATTCACAGGAGGAGAGGGTCTTCTTCCACTGTATAGAGCACTGGTAGGGCCCCATCTAGAAATGATGGGGTGGGGTGATATGATAACTATGTATAAATAAATAAGGGGATCATATAATAATCTCTCTAATGCTTTATTTACCAGTAGGTCTTTCCAGCTGACACAAGGTCACCCATTCCGATTAGAAGAAAAGAGGTTCCACCTAAATATTCGGAAGGTTTTTTTTTCACAGTGAGAGCTGTGAAGATGTGGAATTCTCTCCCTGAATCAATTGTACAGGCTGATACATTAGATAGCTTTAAGAAGGGGTTGTTTAGCAAGTGAGGGAATACAGGGTTATGAAAGATAGCTCATAGTACAAGTGGATCCAGGGACTAGTCCGATTGCCATTTTGGAGTCAGGAAGGATTTTTTTCCCCCTCTGAGGCAAATTGCAGAGGCTTTAGATGGGGTTTTTGGCCTCCCTCTGGATCAACTAGCAGTGAGGCATGTTAAAATAGAGTTAAAAGTTTGAACTTGATGGACATGTGTCTTCTTTCAACCTAACTTACTATGTTACTATGTAACAATCATGAAGGCAAATAATATGTTCCAGTTGTAAAAGGGACCATTTGCCATTGACTTTTACAAGACTTCGACAGGTTTTAGCTGGAGGAGTATTTTCGGATTCTGATTTTTATCAGCTTCGGAGTATAATAAATCTCTTAAAATTCTAGTTTTTTTTCCAGTAAAAAGAAATCAAGATTTTACCTTTAAAACTTTACCAGAAAAAAAAATTCTTACAGTCCAAGAGACATGGCTAAGATAAAATGATTTGTTTCCTTAGACCAGTCCTGTCCAATTTCTTCTAGGTTGTGTGCCTATAACGTAACTGAAGATTAAAGGACAAAATGTAACCATACAGCCTGATTGTTTGGGCATTTATGGCACTTTGGTGCTGAGGATGTGGCAATTATATCTAACCTTTCTGTCTATTTCCTGTCCACCTTGTAATATATGTCCTGGCGCCTAATCCACCATAAAAAACTTGCTAGTGATTGTACCACAAACATAATGTACATTAATACAAGTTAAATGTAGCAGGCAATTAATAAAACATCATTTAAAGATTGCAATTTAGCTACTTGTTTATAATTGTGCACATACCTGCCTGTTATTGCAAACATTTTTAACAAGATTATACAAGAAGTCCAGTATCTAGTATCTTACAGCACATACACTTTCACCTGCTGCTCTATTGGTACAAACTCATGTGGAGAAGGCAAGGCGAACGTCTTGTGGTGTAGCAGCTGGGTTGACTTCAAAGGCCTCTTAAATAAAGATACTCTCCTATTGTAATACTCTAATTAGCTTAGCATCACACCCAGCTTGTTTCTGGTTGTTAGAAGCACTCAGTGTGTTTTTAGGCAGGGGGGCTCCATTATATCTTTTCTCAAACCTCTTTTCACATGGAAAATACTTTTTAGCTTTGAGGGAGTAGCTCTTTAGGTTTGTCTAAATCAGGCATCTACTTCAAACAACTGGTGGATAACCAGTATACAAACTTCCATATAGAAATGCTGAACTTGACTTCTTGTGGTGTTTAGTCATTTTACACAGTAAAATTTGATGAACTGCTAACTACATAAAACACAGCTAACGTAATAGGTCAACAAAGCACTACAAGTTGGTAACAGGAAAAATAGTCTAAATGCGGAAATTTACACCACCGTGCGAACAAATTTTCCTTTGCACGAATTTAATATAGATTTTGAGAACCTGGAAACTGCTTAGGGACCACTTTTGACAAGAATTTTTTTAGTTTGAGCCAGTGCAAACTAATTAAAAACTACTGAAAAAGTTGTTGCTTAATTTTCGTCAGCGGAAATAGTGTCTCACTGCTTGTCAGAAGTGAGGTAATGCCAACCAGGATCGAGATGCCTTCGTCCTTAGTGGGAGACGCCATCTTGACAACCAATACATATTCCGCTGTAGTGACTTCTACGAACCAACTACTCTTCAATGTGATGTGAAGTGATTAATTTGGATGTTTGTGACAACTGTGAAATCATCAAGAAAATCATGCAAAAATATTTACATAATCAAGCAAGTGTATTGTTGATTAAACTTGATGTTCTTTACAATAAAGAGAATTTTCTCTAAAATATAGTGACATTCTGTTGAAAATAAACTCATGCATAATCCAAATAAGACCTTAGAAAAATATATACATCATAACAATGTTCCTATAACCAAGGTGGGAAATTGCACTCGCAGGTGCCTAGCCTGCATATAGTTATCCATAGTTACAAACACATATACAGCATGTGGTAAGTATTAGTGATGGGTGAATTTGGGGCGTTTCACTTTGCCGGAAAATTTGCGAATTTGCAGGAAAAAAAACGTGAAAAATTTGCGGAACGTCGTCGGTGTCCATTTTTTTTGACGCCAGCGAATTGTCGCGGCAATTTCGTGAATTTATTTGCTGGCGCCGAATCGTGGGACTTTGCCGCGAATTTGCGCCTGCCGAATAAATTCGTCCATCACTAGTGTGGTGAGGTCACTACTAGGATACCTGGGAAAGTCCAGGACTGAGCTTATTTATGCCCCAGGTTCCTAATAGAGTGGTTCCGGGACTGCTAGTCCAGCCCGGGTGTTTTGAGTTGTCCTGAGGTATCTCAGGTGTTAATTAAAAAAAGGCAGCTCAAGCCAGAGTGGAGAGCTCCTGGCTGGGGAAAAGACACAGGAAAGCTGCCTGTCTGAGAGGCATTGAAATCACCAAAAGGTTTGGAATTTTTGTAGATTCCTGTATGTTCTTTGTTTTGGCGGTTTGTTCTACAGGCGGTAGGCCTTCTTCTGGTTAGTTAGGAAAACTGACCTGCATTAGTTAGAAGCCCATTAAGTGGCAGTGATTTTATTTTGAATTGTTTATTTTGTTTATTTTTGCTGCAAGAGACAATAAACTGCCAAAAAGAAACTACACTCTCATGAGTTGTGCTTGTGCCGTGGGCTGTGTTACCTCAGGAAAACTGATCCCAGCTACCCAAACCCTTACACTAGTAAGCAATCTTGGGGAGCCCCTTCACATGTTCAAATTGCTACAGGGGATACTTTAGATCATTTAGCTTAGGTCTATAAATATTTAATACAAATGATTAGACTCAAAGAAGATGAAAATCGATTTATAGGAACCAATGATATTCAATATGTTCATTCAAACCATATGGTGTAACCGTATTAAGTCTATGGGGCAAGTTTACTAAAGGGCAAAGTGACTAACGCTGGTGAAAATTTGCCAGCGTGATGTCATTTCGTTACTTTGCCGATTTACTAACGGGCACTTGCGTAACTTCGCTAGCGAAGGAGACATACTCTAGCGCTACTTCCCACTCTTACCCCAGGTGAAGTTTCGATCTGATGAAAGAGCGTTACTTCGCAAATTCACTAAGATTTCACTGAACGTTACCTGTTCCGCCAGACTTGCCTTTGCCAGCTCAGACCAGGCGAAGTGCAATGCAATGTATAGGGCTTCTTCAATTTCTAGTTGAAAAATTTTCTAAGTCCCAGAAAACACTAGCGTCTTTTATTTTTTTCAGGGTGATAGGCTGCAAAAGTCCGTAAATTTTTTACGGGTACCCAGGCTCCCCCATACATTTCCTACCACATGGCACATAAACTATACACTGGGCACATGTGTAGGACATTATAACAATTTTATTTTATTAAGGTTTCCCTGGGCTTGTGTAATGTATTTGCAGCAACATATACGTCCATTCAACTTTAACTCCCCGACGTATGCAAATTAGCCAATGCTAGTGCAACTTCACTTCACTTGGCACAGTAACACTAGCGCAACTTCGCCATTTCGGCGCCCTGGACGCAACTTCGGATTTTAGTGAATTAGCGTTGTCCTGGTGAATCTACGCCTGCAAAGTGTTGCAATGTGAGTGAAGCTATCGCTGGCGAATTTACGGAGGTTAGTGAATTTGCCCCTAAATGTCCATATGTCGGAGAATCAGTGTTCTTAAATGAAAATTCTCTGTGAGGGGCTATCGTAACAGAATCTTGCGGAAAACAAAAAGCAAAGCATATGACTTATTGAGTAAACCCTTAAAACCTCAGGAGAGGACTGTATGTGTACAAACATACTGTTCCCAAAAATATAGTTCTGAGAAACTGGCATA
Source organism: Xenopus laevis (assembly GCF_017654675.1). Taxonomy (NCBI): domain Eukaryota; kingdom Metazoa; phylum Chordata; class Amphibia; order Anura; family Pipidae; genus Xenopus; species Xenopus laevis. Next base: position 57,696,359 of record NC_054382.1, on the reverse strand, counting down.
TTTTACAGGAAGATCCCAGTATGGTCATCTATTCAAGTACAAACCTTTGTTTGCCTTTAGAAGAGGAAAAAGATTAAGGGACAGACTAGTCCATGCAGACTCACAGGAAAGAGGATTAAAACAAACTTTCTTCACAAAACCATTGAATGGTACTTTTCTGTGCAGAAATTGTGCGCAATGTAACATGATCATTAAGGGAGATCAAGTTATGCATCCCAAAACGGGTAAAGCATTGAAAATCTCGGGATATCATACATGTTTAAGCACTTATGTGGTATATTATCTGAAATGGCCTTGAGCATTGGAATATGTAGGCAAGACTATTCAATTTGTTAAGGATAGAATATCCAAACACAATTCTGACATTGCCACAGACAAAAATACCCCAATCGCAAGACATTTCAAAGATAAGGTACACAATGCTTCCCAACTGAGGTTTCAAATACTAGAACAAGTATCTAGATTAATGAGAGGAGGTAATAGAGAGACTTACTATAACGGGAAGCAAGATGGACATAATACTGTTACACCATATGATTTAAATGAACATATTAAATATCCTTGGTTCCTATAAACCGGATTTCATCTTCTTTGAGTCTATTCATATTTACTAAATATTTATAGACCTAAGCTAAATGATCTTAACCCTTTAAGTGCCACAGAACGTAGAATCTACGTTCTGAGGCAAAGTAACTTGAAATGCCACAGAACGTAGATTCTACGTTCTGCAGCATTTCCCCCAGGCCAGGAAGCGATGCGCACAAAAAACCGGCGCATCGCTTCTAACACGCACAGATCCCCCTAGGCAACGAGCAGAGGCGGTTCACTTACCGGATCGCTTCCTCGATCGTCCCAGGCAGCCAATGGGAGCAGTGGAGACCACGAGGAGCACACTGATGACGTCTCCACTGCTCCCCCTATAAATAACTCCCCCCAACTGTCACACCTTCCCTCCTGCTGCGCACTTATGGTTGCTGGAGTTCCCCCTGCTGCCTGTCTGAGCTTTGATCGCTGGATTGGTCGCCTGGATTGCCTGGATTCAACATTGTGAGCTGAACTGCACCTCTCTACACCCTTTACTTTACATATTCTCTCTAAAAAAAAAAAATCTTTTTTTTTCTTTTTTTTTCTTCTGTCTTTGGCCTTAGCACACTTACAGGCAACTTTGCCAAGCTCACACTCACACACTCACACACTCACACACTCACACTCACACACTCACACACTCACACTCACACTTACACACTTACTTTCTTACTTTTTATCTCTACTTATTTTTTACTTTGCTTTCTTTAGTCATTTGTCTTTATTTGTTGCTCAAACTTTATTTCTGCTCTGATTTGATTGCGTTTTACTGTTTTTTGGCCATTTTCATCATTGGTTTGTGATTTTATTGCACTTTTATTGCGCTATTACTTGTTTTGTTCTCATCCGTTTCTGTTTGCAGTGACGCTGGTGGATCTAGATTTCTGACCACCGATTTCACTCCAATAACTTCATTTTATTGCTTTTAGTGATTTTATTACGTTTATTCTTTATATTTTTCTTTACTGCTGGTTTAGTTTTCTAGAAAAGTTTTCCCCTACCCAAATAACTGTTCACTGTATTGCTTTTGGTGGTTTTATTACGTTTACCCTTTGCATTGTTCTTTGCTGCTAGTTTAGTTCCCCAAAAAACTTTCCATTTGCAGTGACGCTGGTGGATCTATAGTTCTGACCACCAATTTCACTCCAATAACAGTTTTTTTATTGCTTTAGCTGTTTTTACTGCTTGCTTAGTTCCCCCGAAAAAGTTCCCTTTGTAGGTCACTAGAGAATCTAGGACCCTTGACCGCTGATTTTAGTGTATTCGCTGTTCTTTTATTGCTTTGAGTAGTGTTGCATTTTAGTGATTTTTTCAGGAGTTTTCTTTGCACTGTTTATTGCACACTTTATTGCTTGTTTAGTGCCCCAAAAGATAGTTCCCTTTGCTGTGACACCATTTAGTGGTCTTATTCTGTTTTCTGATTTTAGGTGATTGTTCCAGAAAGTCAGGGATTACGTGGATTGTAAACTGTGCCATATCTTTATTCCATAGCATTCCATAAGGTTCATTTGTTCAAGCTCAAGGTTTTTTCCTTCTGCTTGTTTGTATTGGTCATATCTTGCTGCCTTGCTTTTTTTCTTCTTCTGGTTGTTTCTGTTAGCAGGGGTTAACTGTTGGTCATATCTTGCAGCCTTGCTTTTTTTTTTTCTTCTGGTTGTTTATATTAGCAGGGGTTAACTGTTGGTCATATCTTGCTGCCTTGCTTTTTTTTTTTCTTCTGGTTGTTTCTGTTAGCAGGGGTTAACTTTTGGTCATATCTTGCAGCCTTGCTTTTTTTTTTTCTTCTGGTTGTTTATATTAGCAGGGATCTCAGTCATCTTGCTGTCTTGCTTTTTTTTTTTTTTTTTTTATTCTGGTTGTTTCTGTTAGCAGGGGTTAACTGTTGGTCATATCTTGCAGCCTTGCTTTTTTTTTTCTTCTGGTTGTTTATATTAGCAGGGGTCTCAGTCATCTTGCTGGCTTGCTTTTTTTTTTTTTTCTTGTGGTTGATTGTATTAGCTTTTTTTTTTATTTGTTTGACTTGCCTATTGATTCTTAGCTTTGTAGTTGTCTGTAAATTTCTGGCACAATGGCCAAACGGTTTTATACCGCTGAGGAAGCGGCTAGGTATTGCGAGGACTCCAGCTCAGAGGAATTTAGCAATTCCGATTCTGAGTATGTCCCATCTGATGACTCTAGTGAGGAATCAGAGATTGGTGATAGCAGCACTATTAGCACAGAGGCTAGTAGTGGCGGCACGCTTACTGCTGAAGAAGCAGAGGAAGAGGCAGAGGCAGAGGCTGGTGGCAGTGTGCCAGATGCACCCATGGAGGTTGAAGAGGGTGAGGGTAGTGATGATGCAGCAGTTGGAGCGCCTATGTGGGGGCCTCCCTGTAATTATGCCCCCGAAATTCCCCCATTCACTGCAGTCGCGGGCGTCAAGGTGGACACCACTAACTTTCAAATTATAGATTTCTTCAATCTTTTTATCACAGAGGCCATCCTACAGGACATGGTCCAGTACACAAATTTATACGCTGAGCAGTATCTTGCCAGCCACCCTTTACCAGGGTATTCAAGAGCCCAGGCGTGGTATCCCACTACTGTAAATGAAATCAAAAGATTCCTGGCGCTCACATTGGCAATGGGACTCGTAGAACGCAATACCTTAGCTTCATACTGGGATACCACTACAGTCCTTTCCATCCCTCTTTTTTCAGCCGTTATGCCAAGAAACCGCTACCAAATTTTACTGCGGTTTCTTCATTTTAGCAACAATGCAGCGGCTGTTCCCCCTAATGAGCCCGGTCACGACAGGCTTTACAAATTGAGGCCCCTTATAGATAGCCTGTCTCAGCGCTTCGCAGAGGTCTACACCCCCTCCCAAAATATATGTGTGGACGAGTCCCTTTTGCTCTTCAAAGGGCGCCTAAGATTCCGCCAATACATCCCTAGTAAGCGTTCTCGCTATGGGATGAAATTTTACAAACTCTGCGAAAGCAGCACGGGCTATACTAATTCTTTCATGTTCTATGAGGGAAAGGACACTAATTTGGACCCCCCCGGTTGTCCCCTTGATTTGACTGCCAGTGGTAAAATTGTCTGGGAGCTCATATCTCCACTGTTGGGCCGAGGTTACCACTTATACGTGGATAACTTCTACACTAGCGTCCCCTTATTTAGAACGCTTTACTGGTTGGACACCCCAGCCTGTGGCACCGTTAGGCAAAACTGCAAAGGACTGCCTAAGGAACTGGTGCAAAAGAAATTAAAACGTGGAGAAGTTTATGCTCTTAGAAGTGATGAGCTCCTGGCACTAAAATTTGCAGACACAAAAAATGTTTGTATGCTTACTACTATCCACAATGAGAGTGTAGTTGTCCAACACAGACGTGGCAGGCCCGCAAAATCAAAGCCACTCTGTTGTAAAGAATATAGTAAGCATATGGGTGGCGTTGATAAAACAGACCAAATTCAAACTTACTATGACGCCACCAGAAAAACCAGGGCCTGTTACAAAAAAGCAGCAATTTACATGATTCAAATGGCCCTTTATAATTCCTATGTCGTTTACAAGGCGGCAGTACCAGGCCCAAAATTGTCTTTATACAATTATCTGCTGCAACTGCTCCCTGCCCTTTTGTTTGGTGATGTACAGGAGGTTCCAGAAATGCCTGGCAATGACAATGTTGCCCGAATGGTGGGTAAGCATTTCATTGCACAAATTCCACCAACTCCTAATAAAAGATATGCCCAGAGAACTTGTAAGGTTTGCCGTTCCAGGGGTGTTCGAAAAGATGTGCGATATTTTTGTCCCAAGTGTCCTAGCAAGCCTGCTTTGTGTTTCCAACCCTGTTTTGAGGTGTACCACACTGTGGTACACTACGAGAGGCCATGAGTTGTGTTGGTAGGTTAGGGTTCTCTGGGTTTGTTGGTGGTAAAAGGATGTAGTAAACTTGGCATGCTCTGTTTTTATGCACATGCTGGCAAAGTGATGCTTTTTATTTCGTGTTTTTTTGAAGTTGTGATTGTGCAGTGGTTTTTCAGGTTCAAGCCCCTTTTGAGATATAACATTTCACACGCTAGGTGTCTATGCACACGCTAGCAATAACTGGTTAGGTGTGCTGGCAAAACGATGTGCTTTTTCTTTTGTATTTTGTGCAGTGGTTTTTCAGGTTCAAGACTCGGCAGACAGACGGCACTTCTGGAATAGGTTTATTGGGGTTGCTGCTGTAAAAACCTAACGTGTTTCGGGAGTAGATCCCTTAGTCATAGGTCCTATGACTAAGGGATCTACTCCCGAAACGCGTTAGGTTTTTACAGCAGCAACCCCAATAAACCTATTCCAGAAGTGCCGCCTGTCTGTCGAGTTTTGTAGCGTCCACAGTGGGGACACTGTTTGACTGAGCACCTGGATATAGGCAAGAGCGGTGAGCAGTAGCGGTCCTTCTTTGTTCTTTATTTTCAGGTTCAAGCCCCTTATTGAGATCTAACATTTTACGCTCTAGGTTTTTATGCACACGCTAGCGATAACTGGTTAGGTGTGCTGGCAGAATGATGCGCTTTTTTGTGTTTTGTGCAGTGGTTTTTTGGATTCAAGCCCCCCATCGAGTTCTAACATTTCACGCTCTAGGTTTTTATGCATGAACTAGCAATAACTGGTTATATGTGCTGGCAAAATGATGTGCATTTCTTTTGTTTTGTGCAGTGGTTTTTCAGATTCAAGCCCCCCTTGAGATTTAACATTTTGGCAGGTACCTACTTGGCTTATAACTAGGTTATAGATATTGGTAATCTATAGATATTGATAAAAAAAGTTTGACGATGCAAAAGTTGGCATTTTTTTTTCTGTATAGTAGTGATCTTGGTAGTGATTTATGGTGTAGAATTTGGCACAGGGTGAGCAATTTTTTTGTGCAGTGTAGCAGTAAAAACAATTGTATGTAGGTTTGTTCTTAGTCTATGCATTCAGCTTTTGTGTTGAGCTATGGTGCTTTAGGCCAGTTGTAGTTTTATGGATAGCATTTGTATTGCGCTGGTGCAATAGCAAACTGAGGTGCTGGTTGGTCGAGAGGGCGCACGATAGAACTTGTGGTGTGTGATGAATACATGGGATGATGTGCATCTCTAATGCTGATGCCACAAGTTTTTTTTTTTACTGGCACCTCAAAAGCTCCTCTATCAGCGCATTTATCTATAGTTTTGTCTGTATTTCTGGGCAACATTTGCATTTGTTTTTGTAGATTTAGGCATCTCTGGATTTGTGGGTAGCATGTCTTCAGTTTTCGGTTTTTGAGCACAGGGTGGCGGAACACTATGGTCTTCCATTTAGAATTGTTTATAGTGTAGGCATTCAGAATCTTTTTCCCGAAAAGTTGTGGTTGGAACAATCCATTTTTTTTGTACTTGTAGCGCACATTGAATATGTGTAGCTCACTTTCCTACTCAGGCCACACCAGCCAGGCCAAACTTTTACTCATGCAAAAAATGTAGGATAGGAAGGAGCATTACAATCCGCAGACTTGGCTGCAAAATACCTTTATTGTCACAGCATGTTTCGGATCATCATGGATCCTTTTTCAAGTGAGGATCCATGATGATCCGAAACATGTTGTGACAATAAAGGTATTTTGCAGCCAAGTCTGCGGATTGTAATGCTCCTTCCTATCCTACATTTTTTGCATGAGTACTATGGATTCTGTTGGTAAATATATTTGCAAATGTGGTACAGATTTTGTCATTGGTGAAGTGTAGGAAGAAGCACAACAGGACAGATGAAGTCGTTGCACAACAGGACAGATGAAACTCAGACGCTCCACTAAATCGAAAAGGGTGAGTGAAATATATTTTTGGGGTAGTGGGGCCCAGATGCAGATCCATCAGAGTAGTCCCAAAATTATTGGGTATAAATCTAACTTTGTAAATTGTCTTTTCCTTTATTTCAGACCAAAGCACTGAGTTCTACAAAGGATTGTGGCCACAATTATCCACATAGTAAAGCAGGAATGGCATCTCTGAATAGTTGAAGGTGTTTATTTTCAAGATATCTATAGTTTGTGGGGGTTATTTTATTGGTTAGGGACAGTTTAGGATAAAATATGGATGCATTCACATAACTTCACAGCCCGAATATTATGCATTGTGCCTGTGTTGGGGTGTTGGGTGGCTGCGTCTCTATGTGTATCCATACATATGGGGTATCGTTTTATTCAGGGGAACTTGCAGATTGCCATTGAGCAGGTTTTTGTTAGTTGTCATGGAAACTTAGGGAGAAATCGAACTTTGTAACTCTCTTTTCCTTTATTTCAGACCAAATCGCTGTCTTCTACAAAGAACTGCGGCCACAATTCTCTGTGTAGAAAAGAAAGAATGGCATCTTTGAAAAGCTGAAGAAGTGTACTTTTAGGAAATAGATGGCTTGTGGGGGTTATTTCACAGGTAAGGGGCAGTTTAGAATGAAAAGAGTTGAGAACTGCACATAAATTCACAGCCCCAATATTATGCATTGTGCCTGTTTTGAGGTGTTCGTGGCTGCGTCTCTATGTGTATCCATACGTATGGAGTATCGTTCTATTCAGGGGAACTTGCAGATTGTCATTGAGCAGGTTTTTTTTAGTTGCCATGGAAACTTAGGGAGAAATCGAACTTTTTAACTCTCTTTTCCTTTATTTCAGACCAAATCGCCGACTTCTACGAACGACTGCAGACACAATCCTCCATGTAGAAAAGCAAGAATGGCATCTTTGAATAGGTGAAGAAGTCTACTTTTCGGACATATATGGTTTGCAGGGGTTATTTTACAGTTTGGGGGGTGTTTAGACTGAAAAACTACAAGTAGTACACATAGAGCGCAGCCCCCAGATTTTCAACTGCAATTGGCCTTATGCGTTGCTCCTGTTTTGGGGTGTTTGGGGGCTGCGTCTCTATGTTTATCCATACATATGGGGTATTGTTCTATTCAGGAGAACTTGCAGATTGTCATTGAGCAGGTTTTTTTTAGTTGCCATGGAAACTTAGGGAGAAATTGAACTTTGTAACTCTTTTTTCCTTTATTTCAGACCAAATCGCTGACTTCTACGAACGACTGCGGACCCAATCCTCCATGTAGAAAAGCAAGACTGGCATCTTTGAATAGGTGAAGAAGTGTACTTTTCGGACATATATAGTTTGTAGGGGTTATTTTACAGTTTGGGGGGTGTTTAGACTGAAAAACTACAAGTAGTACACATAGAGCGCAGCCCCCAGATTTTCAACTGCAATTGGCCTTATGCGTTGCTCCTGTTTTGGGGTGTTTGGGGGCTGCGTCTCTGTTTATCCATACATATGGGGTATTGTTCTATTCAGGAGAACTTGCAGATTGTCATTGAGCAGGTTTTTTTTAGTTGCCATGGAAACTTAGGGAGAAATCGAACTTTGTAACTCTTTTTTCCTTTATTTCAGACCATATCGCTGACTTCTACGAACGACTGCGGACCCAATCCTCCATGTAGAAAAGCAAGAATGGCATCTTTGAATAGGTGAAGAAGTGTACTTTTCGGACATATATGGTTTGCAGGGGTTATTTTACAGTTTGGGGGGTGTTTAGACTGAAAAACTACAAGTAGTACACATAGAGCGCAGCCCCCAGATTTTCAACTGCAATTGCCCTTATGCGTTGCTCCTGTTTTGGGGTGTTTGGCAGCTGCGTCTCTATGTTTAACCAAACATATGGGGTATTGTTCTATTCAGGAGAACTTGCAGATTGTCATTGAGCAGGTTTTTTTTAGTTGCCATGGAAACTTAGGGAGAAATTGAACTTTGTAACTCTTTTTTCCTTTATTTCAGACCAAATCGCTGACTTCTATGAACGACTGCGGACCCAATCCTCCATGTAGAAAAGCAAGAATGGCATCTTTGAATAGGTGAAGAAGTGTACTTTTTGGACATATACGGTTTGTAGGGGTTATTTTACAGTTTGGGGGGTGTTTAGACTGAAAAACTACAAGTAGTACACATAGAGCGCAGCCCCCAGATTTTCAACTGCAATTACCTTTATGTGTTGCTCCTGTTTTAGGGTGTTTGGGGGCTGCGTCTCTATGTTTATCCATACATATGGGGTATTGTTCTATTCAGGAGAACTTGCAGATTGTCATTGAGCAGGTTTTTTTTAGTTGCCATGGAAACTTAGGGAGAAATTGAACTTTGTAACTCTTTTTTCCTTTATTTCAGACCAAATCGCTGACTTCTATGAACGACTGCGGACCCAATCCTCCATGTAGAAAAGCAAGAATGGCATCTTTGAATAGGTGAAGAAGTGTACTTTTTGGACATATATGGTTTGTAGGGGTTATTTTACAGTTTGGGGGGTGTTTAGACTGAAAAACTACAAGTAGTACACATAGAGCGCAGCCCCCAGATTTTCAACTGCAATTACCCTTATGCGTTGCTCCTGTTTTAGGGTGTTTGGGGGCTGCCTCTCTATGTTTATCCATACATATGGGGTATCGTTCTATTCAGGAGAACTTGCAGATTGTCATTGAGCAGGTTTTTTTTAGTTGCCATGGAAACTTAGGGAGAAATTGAACTTTGTAACTCTTTTTTCCTTTATTTCAGACCAAATCGCTGACTTCTACGAACGACTGCGGACACAATCCTCCATGTAGAAAAGCAAGAATGGCATCTTTGAATAGGTGAAGAAGTGTACTTTTCGGACATATATGGTTTGTAGGGGTTATTTTACAGTTTGGGGGGTGTTTAGACTGAAAAACTAAAAGTAGTACACATAGAGCGCAGCCCCCAGATTTTCAACTGCAATTACCCTTATGCGTTGCTCCTGTTTTAGGGTGTTTGGGGGCTGCGTCTCTATGTTTATCCATACATATGGGGTATCGTTCTATTCAGGGGAACCTGCAGATTGTTATTGAGCAGGTTTTTGTTAGTTGCCATGGAAACTTAGGGAGAAATCTAACTTTGGAACTCTTTTTTCATTTATTTCAGACCAAATCGCTGACTTCTCCGAATGACTGCGCCCACAATTTTCCGTGTAGAAAAGCAACAATCGCATCTTTGAATAGCTGAAGAAGTGCACTTTTCAGACATATATGGTTTGTGGGGGTTATTTCCCTAGACGTACTCCATGTCAGTACGTTACGGGATAGCCCCTCCTCCCTGCTCCAATTAGAAGGAACCTCCCCAAGCCTTTAAAAGGCCAACCACACCCACCTACCGGCGTCTTTTTTTTTCCTTCTCTTATGCTCTTGGCTTTGTTCTCTGAACAAAGGCCTCAATCATTAGAAGCAAATTTTTGTTTTTCTCTTTTACGCCTAGGAAAGCATTAGGCCTGCCCGGAAGGCGTCCTAGGGACAGGGGTTTTGGTCCATGGGACCTTTTTTCCCCCCAGCACACTACCTCAGACCTGGAGTCTTCTGAACTTCAGCTTTTGAATCAGGTAAGGCACTGAGGTGCAATGTTTGCTACTCCTTGTCTGCCTGTATTTCAGTTGCCTTCCTGTATTGCTATCAAGAGCATTGGGTGGCAGGTGCTTGTCCCCCCATTCGTGTGCCCTCCCGACCTGCCCAGAGGGCCTCAGGCGGCACTGGTGTATGTGGCCCCTACACCCCATTTTTACGAATGGGCGAGGGAGGTGGCAGTTAACTTAGGCTAATTAGTTAGGGGCCTGAACCTTACTGCCCCCTGTTACCTTTGTTTTATTTTTGTTTTAATGGGGGCAGGTCATGGCCAACTGCCTCCCTCAACAGACTTTCCTAAGGTGGAGGTAGTTAAATAATAATAAAAAAATAAAAAATAAAAAAAAAAAAAAAGTTTCGCTATAGGCTTCATATTATAGCAAACTTGGGCCTGTGCAGGAAGCACCAACACTAATTATCCAATTCGCCTCAGTATAACCTACGCAGTTGCTTTGGGTTCCCTGCCTATGCAGACACCAGCTGAGTATAATCAACCCCCCACTGAGTGCAGACACCAGCTGAGTATAATCAGGTCCAGCTAAAGCAAGTGGAGATGGCCCCGCCCACTCTCTAACTCAGCAAGCTAGGAAGCTGCAGCCTCAGGTAAGTCCTGCTGTTGTCAGTAAACTTGTGAGGCCTGTTTTCCCGTTAACAATAGAGTGTCCTGGAATTTGTGACATTAAAGGGTCTGCTTCCAGCCTTGCATAATGAGCAGCAGGTAAGGTGTGTCCATATGCTGTTCTGCAGTGTACTAAAGTCTAACTAACTGCTTGCATGCTATATATTCATATGCTTATCTGCACTGTGCCTGGTTATGATTGTTTCCTGCCTGAAAGCACAAGCCATTTACAAATAGGACACCAGTAGCCCTATTGAATATGGATCACTGGGCTGGGGGGGCTGCTAGGCTCTGATATATACTTGCTATAAACATCAGATAATCCATAATATGTATTGCACTATTTTTGTTCTGCATTCTATGTTTTGGCTATTGCTCACATAGAACAGGTAGCCATAATAGAGGTCGAGCAAAGGTCTGGCTGAATGCTAGGGCCTGATATAAGCTTGCTCTATGCAGCAGCTAATCTAAACTATGGACCTCATGTTTCCGTGATTGTACCTGTGCTCCTATTTTGTTCTACAGCTTAAGCTCTGGCTATTGCTCACAGGTAAAACGTGGCCCTACAGGATGTAGAGCACAGGTCTGGCTGGCTGCTAGGCCCTGAGACATGCTTGCTCGAAGCAGCAGCTAATCTAACTATGTATTTCATATTGCTGTGATTGTACCTGTGCTACTATTTTGTTATACAGCTTATGCTCTGGCTATTGCTCACAAAGAACACGTAGCCCTGTGAGATGTAGAGCACAGATCTGTCTTGCTGCTAGGTCCTGATACATGCTTGCTATAAGCAGCAGCTAACCTAACTATGTACTACAGGTTTTCTGCAGTTTATGAGTTGGCTATTTCTCTCATGGAACAAGTAGCCCTAATGGATGTAGAGCACAGGCCTTTTCAGTTGCTAGGCCCTGAGATATGCTTGCCCTAAGCAGCAGCTAATATAAACTATGTATTTCATGTTACTGTGATTGAATCTGTGCTTATATTTTCTTCTGCAGTATATACCCTGGCTATGGCTCACCTGGAATAGGTAGCCCTAAGGTATGTAAAGCACAGGCCTGGGAACGGCTAGGACCAGATTTACGCTTGCCCTAAGCAGTAGCTAATATTTTATGTATTACATGTTGCTGTGATCATATCGGTATGCTCCTATTCTCTGCAGTATGATATGCTCTAATTATTGCTCACCTTGAACCAGTAGCTCTAATAGATGTAGATCACTGGACTGGGTGGCTATGAAGGTCGGATATAGGTTTGCTCTGACTGCAGCTAACCTAAACTATGCATTACATGGGGTTGTAATTGTTTCTGGGGTACATTCAGGTTTAATCCAGATGACTACTGATAGGAATACCTACATATGAATGTCTTTTCATTCCATGGCATTGCTCCTGGGATAAGATATGGCTTAATAAATTAGACACTAGGCAATATTTTTTCCCGATGGCAGGTAAGCTTAACTTTGTCTTGATAAACACTACAGGAGTTCTGAAGCCTGTCCGTCATAAGGATTGCTGGGTTAACAATAACCACAGGTATGTACTACTTTTGGGACCATTGAATGTACATTTTTCCAGATTCAGCAGCCTTGTATCACCGATCACTGCCTGAACGAATGGAGGACCAGATAATTGCTTTGCCCAGTCAATTGTGCAGTTTATTACTACCCACGCAGCTCGAGCTCTGGGGTCGGGTACTGTGCTCTACCAGGAGCTTAGGACTCTGACCGAGGTACATATTATTATCACATAATTTAATATATGCTTGCACCATGGCCCACATCCTGCAGGGGGATTCTACTGCCTTCAGAACAAATGCTCAATTAATGGATAAACTCCATAATACAACTGGTCTACCAAGCAACATATATGTTTGCATCTATAAGAGGGCCATAGGCAGGTGCATATATTTTAATACTAAGGCATGTATATGAGTGTGTATATATGTTTGCACAGATATCTATATATGATTTGTGTCCTTGGGATGGGTTCTTTTTTGGAACCAGAAACGTTGGCTCAATAAACCTATATTTTTATGCAACATATAGTATTTTTGAAGATTCCTGGAACAATCAGTACTTGAACTCTTCATCCATAAATTTCACTATAGCAGCCAGGACATCTGGCTAGTTTCTAGGGGTGCAACCTGTGGAAATTCCATATTCATAGGTTTAAGGAAGAACAAGGTATACAGTTCTCTATGCTTGGCTGAAGGATCCCCAGATGTTTTTCTACCAATTTCTAGGGTGACTCCTTAGTGCCTCCTACAAATTAGAGAGGGGAGCCACTACCCAGTGTTATTCCTATACTATTTCTACTGATATTCTTAATGTCAGGATAGATGGGACATTTTATCTGCCAATACAGGGTGTCTATAGAGACAGGGTACACATACATATCAGGCCACTGGGAATTTGCATAAGGTATATATTTCAAACCAAGGGTTTTCAGGCTATAGGAGTCCTCAAAGTGTCTTGTTAGTCCATAGAGATGACCTCTGTTCAAGTCTGGCCCAGGATAGGGATATTCTGCTTATACTACCTTATACTATCATCAAAACGGCTTTGTGACTTAAGGCTCTGTGTCCAGAAGGCACTTATTTTGGGCCCATTTATTTATTTTTTTCTTCAATTTCTCAATCCCCTAGTTAGTGGTTTTTTAGAATACAGGGCTGGCTGTTCTTCCACACCAGATAGGTAACTGATTGGACAGCAGATGGAGGCGTCCTAGGAGCATTAATTATTTTCCCTCTCTATGTCTGTGCCCTCTTGGAACACCAGCAGTTTTGGATCTTTCCTCCTTACAGTTACATACTGCAGTTGCTACTTGTCCTATTGTTTCGGCCGAAAATGTACTTGGTTCTTCTGAGCAGGATCATAGTCTTCCCTTAAGTGGGACGGTTGCAGTCATTACAGTAGAGTGTAATCTCTTACCACTTCTAGTCATTAATTTCATTGAGAATGAATTAAGGATATTTTATGTATCTGTCATACAGGTTTGTCTAGCTTCAAATGGGATGCTTGGAAGTATTTTTTTTTTTTTTTTTTGTCTGTTTTGACCATGTCTGTCACATTATTCCCTATGCTAGGGGGATTACATTTACACCTGCTGAAAATTGTGTCTGAAACATTCGCACAGAGCTCAATGTCCAGGTAACTTCCAGATACAACACTCCTATTATCCTGGTTTGTTCTCGGATTCACATTCCTGCGCCACTCCTGATACATATGACCCAGCAGGACTCTAGTAGATCAGAGGCCCTTCTGACACTTACTGGAACATCCATAGCGTCCCTCCAGTTCCAAGGTCAGCCTCAACGATTAAATATGTAGTATAGTTGATTCCACATATAAGTGGGTCCCTTATGGGTAGAGAGAACACAGGTTTGTGGGTGACTAGAAACATTTATCCAGGGCATATAATCTGCCTCCATAAATCTTGGAATTAGTCCTTTAGTTGCACTGTGGTTATTGGGATCTGTAACCTTAGGGGTATTCAGTTATACCTCTCAGAGTACTAGGTTGGGTCAACCAACAGGGGCTCTTTCTTAGGTACTGGAGTTGCTCAACTCTTTACAGTTAATTGAGTCTGCCTCATCACAGGACCTTACACAGGGTAAGGAATTCTAATCCCAATTATTTTCTCAGGTGTCCTTGTCTCCGATCTTTAGGATCTGCTTTCGGTTAGAACAGTCCTGACTAACATGCATTCTGATATAAAGATATTTATGGTACTGGCCTTGGGTACCTCAGGGTTCATTGGATATCCTACATTTATGGATATATCCTAAGTAGATCATTTCTATATTGTGTCTGTTTTGGGTTCTTACTCCTACCAAGTGTTTCTTACAGGTACCTTGCAATTTGCACTGAATTTAGGCATACATGTGATGAATGCTATTTGGTGAGTAGGAGAGTAAGTATTTCAGCTTGCTGAATTCGCCTTTTACAGGACTGTCTTCCTCTCTCTCTCTCTCTCTTCTGGAGGGTGAAGTGGTGGTTAGTGAGCTAACTTGTTCCTCACTCTCAGTGGGCTAACATCTCTCTCTCGCGCTCTCTCTCTCTTTCTCTATAGTATATGCTATACTATAGCTCTATTCTTAGCCTGGTGAACTTATTCTGGGGTTTTCACCTGGACTCTCTATATTAAGGTAAGGAGTTTGCATGATGGTGGACTATCTAGTCAGAGATACTCCTTTCCTTATTACAGTTTCTTCTTAAAGCATATTCCCTCCCATGGGATAACGTTAACTTGCTATGTCCCGTAACGTACTGACATGGAGTACGTCTAGGGAAAAAGGAAGATTATTTCATACTTACCGAGATCTTCCTTTCCTAGACGTACTCCATGTCAGTACACCCGCCCTTTCTTTTCCGGTAATTTAAGAGCTTGTTACAAAGACGCCGGTAGGTGGGTGTGGTTGGCCTTTTAAAGGCTTGGGGAGGTTCCTTCTAATTGGAGCAGGGAGGAGGGGCTATCCCGTAACGTACTGACATGGAGTACGTCTAGGAAAGGAAGATCTCGGTAAGTATGAAATAATCTTCCTTTTTCACAGTTTGGGGGTGTTTAGACTGAAGAACTGCAAGTAGTACACATAGAGCGCAGCCCCCAGATTTTCAACTGCAATTGCTCTTATGCGTTGCTCCTGTTTTGGGGTATTTGGGGGCTGCGTCTCTATGTGTATCCATACATATGGGGTATCGTTTTATTCAAGAGAAGTTTGTCTTTCAAATTGTCTGTAGTTATAGCATTTAGAACGGTGTTATTTTGTCAGATTTACATTTGTTCCTGCGTCTTAGTTTGCATTTTAGAAAAAAACTAAAAATGCAACAAAAAAGCTCTAAATATCATGATGCACTGGTAAAATGTGTTTGAATTTTGAGTGAAAACTACACCACCCCTAGAAACCTGAAGGTCTGTAGTTTTTAAAAATACCAAACATGAAGGGATAAGTTAGATTTACATATAAGTTATGCAGCATTAACTGTCACGTGTGCTTATCTACTTTGTTCTGGTGTAAAATTATACAAACTGCTGTTTTAGTTTGGGGGTTACTCCTGGACAAAGAAAGTGGGTTACTGATACATATTTGGTATTGTTGGACTTGGCAGGATCTGGGCTTTTAGAAACAGAAAAAAAATTCATGTAAAATTAACTTTTCTGTGGAAAAAAAACTCAAGATATACACAATTTTTTAACAAATTTTTTTTTTTTTACATATTTCACCCAAAATATACATTAAATCTCCTGAAAAGTCACAAAATTCCACTTGCATGTCGAAGCCCAATTTGTAACGAAAAAAACAATATATAATTTTCCTAGTTTCGTGGAGGTTTTCCTACAATTAAACCTTGTTAATCTGAACAAGTACAAAATGCTTAAAAACGGCTGGCATTTCGCGTAACCAAATTGTGAAATTCTGCTGGCACTTAAAGGGTTAAGTATCCCCCTAAGGTCTTATTTGTATTATGCATAAGTTTATTTTCAACAGGATGTCACTATTATATTTTAGAGAAAATTCTCTTTATTGGAAAGAACATCAAGTTTAAACAACAATACACTTTCTTGATTATGTACATATTTTTTCATGATTTTCTTGATGATTTCACAGTTGTCACAAACATCCAAATTAATCACTTCACATCACATTGAAGAGTAGTGGGTTCGTAGAAGTCACTGCAGCAGAATATATATTGGTTGTCAAGATGGCGTCTCCCACTAAGGATGAAGGCATCTAGATCCTGGTTGGCATTACGTCACTTCTGACAAGCAGTGAGATGACCATACACTGTTTCAGCTGATGAAAATTACACACAGGTTTTCTGCATGTCAATTGGACAATATGGACATGTGAGAGGGGTGGAGACATCTAACGGCTGTTTGTATGTTGCCTGTCGCACTTGTGCACTATACCACTGAGGAAGGGAGCGAGAGGCTCCTGAAACATGTTTTTTTCCCACACAATAAAAAGTTTGGAGGTACTGTGTGTACACTGCATTTAAAGGCATTGCTTCTTCAATTTATTCTTTGTTACTATTTATAAACACTGCCCAAATTTGCATCTGGGCAGTAACCTTTGGTAACCAATCAGATAATGGCTTTAAATGTTCAACCTACAGTTGGCTGAAAAAAGCTTGTTACTGATTGGTTTTTATGTGTCACTGCCTTAAAAGTGAGCAGTGCACAGTTATAATTTGCAATATAATAAGACTAATGGAGAATATTACATTGTGAAATGCAAACAACTACTCTTCAATGACAAAATGTCATTTTTAATATTTTAAAGGCAAAACAAACCCTAAAAATGAAAATGGCTAGAAATGCCATATTTGACAGTATATACTGAACTTATTGAACAAGCCTAGAGGTTCAGCATGTCTATAGTAGTAATAATTCAGGGCTTCAAAGTAGTCACATGAGTTTCCCATCTTGAAACTTGTCTGCGACATGCACATGCTCAGTGTGTTATGAACAGCTGTTGCTAAGCGTAGGGGTCATCACAAATCATCAAGCAGAAAATGAGGTTTGTCATAAGCTATATATTTCTGATGTTGTGCTGCTTTCTGAGCTGCCATGTATCAACAGTCTGAACTATTTACTAATCAACCTTATATTGTGATGTTTGTATTAATACTCAGTATACAATGTATCAGTTCCTAAGGTCATTAACTGACAGCAGCACAGAGCATGTGAATCAGCCAAAAAGAAGACGAGGAGCTACTGGGGGCATATTTGGAGGCACAAATCTTCACTGCTAAAGGGCTGTGTGGTTTTGTTGGACTGGTATAGTAGCACAAAACATCATGTACAACATTTCTGCCCTACTTCTTTACAGGGGCAATTCTGACCCATCAGAGGGGTTTCCTGCTGCTGCCCCCTCTTCCCTCTGCACTCACCTTTTTGGTGCTGGAGGGGACCCATGGGCCGCAACGCTTTTAAAACTATAAATTTGGCTTTTAAAGTTACCGGAGTGGCTTTTTGCAGCCCCTCGTAACTTGGAGGGGTGCTTCCCCCTCATGCAAGATTCCAAACTCGCCTCATTGCACAGCACCCCTGCTTCTTTGGTTTAACTTTATTTCTTCTTTAACCAAAGACAGTAATAAGTGCTGCAAATGGTCAGTTACCACTTTTGACATTACAAACATCTTTATTAAACATTACTAAGCTATACTATCTCTCTTTGGGGTAAACTAGTTGATACATTAAGTGCATTCACTTTCTTTTTGTGTTTTAGCTTTAGAGGTCTAAGGGGAACATAAAAAAAAAAGTTAAGGGTTTTTATTTACTGCTGGTAGCAAATAGCTTTTTTTTTTTTTTTTTTTCTCCTTTCCCTCTTTCTTCTAATTAAGGGGGAGGGGTTAATCAGGTAAATTCTGAACAGGCTTTGTGTGCTCTGGTTGAAACCTTACACTTGTGAAGGCAAAGTGAGTGTGGGAGCTGCTTAGCGAGTGTTGCATGTGATCTAATTGTTGCATGTGAATTAAGTGTTAAGCAGCGTTAAAAACCTTAAGGCGTTTAAAACCAAAAAGGTGTTGTGAGGAATTACATTTGGGAGACTGTAAGTACCCTGTGTAAATGAGTCAGTTTGCTGGTATTACTCAGTGTGTGTCTTGTCACATGCATGTGGTGTTGGAGTAGCAGTTCCATGCAGTATTTACATGTGAGAGATGTCGTGGGTTTTCATCTTGGAATCTGAGCTGCAGACTCTAAGGTGTGAACTTGCAGCACTGAGAGCAGCGGCAAACGAGGGGAATGACAGGAGGCTCGCAGAGCAACCACTGGCAGGGGCTAGTGGAGTGGGGGGAGGAGAAGGGGCAGTGGAGGCTAATGAGGGAGGAAGGTTTGTGACAGTCAAGAGGGGAAGTAGGGGACAGAAGAGTAGGGGGGCTGGTCCACAGTTTGTCCATAACAGCAAATTCGCCGTTTTGGCTGAAGATGCTGGGGAGGAAAACTCTGAACTGGCGTGTATGGAGCAGGCTGACTCTCGGAGCACCCCGGGAGGCAGTGGCTCTAATACGGGTGGTGGGGGGAGTGCAAGGAAGGAAAGGCAGGTTCTAGTTATAGGGGATTCAATTATTAGAAAGGTGGATAGGGTAATCTGTCGCAAGGCCCCTACATGCCGAACAGTCTGCTGCTTGCCTGGTGCTAGGGTTCGGCATGTGGTGGAACGAGTGGACAGATTATTGGGAGGGGCTGGGGAAGACCCAGCGGTCTTGGTACACATAGGTACCAATGACAAAGTTAGAGGAGGTGGTGAAGTCCTCAAAAATGATTTTAAAAAACTAGGTTCAAAGCTGAGGGCGAGGACTTCCAAGGTAATTTTCTCAGAGATATTACCTTAGCCACGAGCAACGCTAAGGAGACAGCGGGAGCGTAGGGAGATTAATGCGTGGCTGAAAGATTGGTGTAGGGAGGAGGGTTTGGGGTTTTTGGGTTTTTGGAGAACTGGGCTGATTTCTCAGTCGGCTACAGGGAAAATATGATGTGATTGGTGTGGCCGAAACATGGCTGAATGAGTCGCATGACTGGGCAGTAAATATCAGCGGCTATACTTTGTTTCGGAGGGACAGAGGCAATAGAAAAGGAGGAGGGGTATGTCTGTTTGTTAGGCAGGATTTAAAAGCTCATATAAAGGAGGAGGTTATGTTAGAAAATAAGGGGGCAGAAGTCGTATGGGTGGAGTTCTTCACCAATTGTAAAGAATCCAGCAAATTAATTGTAGGCGTATGCTATAGAACCCCTAATGTAAGTGAGCAGGAAGAGACAAAGCTCCTAATGCAAATAGAAAAGGCTGCTAGTTTAGGTAAAGTAATGATAATGGGGGATTTTAATTACCCAGATATTGACTGGAGCAACGGTACTGCTAGATCAGTTAATGGGAACAAGTTTATAAACTTATTGCACGACAATTTTTTAGCACAGGTTGTTGAGGAGCCTACCAGAAAAAATGCTATTCTTGATTTAGTGATCTCAAATGACCCAGAACTTATAGCAAATGTGCAAGTCATTGAACCCCTGGGTAATAGTGACCATAATGTGATATCTTTTAATGTCTGGTGCAAAAAACTAAAATATACTGGGGCAACAAAAACCATGAATTTTGCAAAAGCTAATTTTAGTGCCTTGAGGGCTGCCCTACAGAGCATTGATTGGGGCATTAGGTTTTCAGCTAAAAACACAGAACAGAAATGGTTGTCCTTTAAAATGATATTAACCCTTTCCCTGCCAGCCGTTTTGTCCTAGATGCGAACATCTACTGCCAAGCAGTTTTTAGATATTTTGCACTCTTTCACTTTTAGGCCCCTTCCTGGGGCGGTCTTTTAGTTTACCCAGGAAAACAATATATTGTTTTTTTCAGGACAACCTGAACTTTCAAAATATGCAAGAATTTTGGTGTAATTCTACTTCTGTAAAAAAATATAGGCTTCTAAGTGTCCAATAAAATGAAAAAAATCATGTTTCACAAAGAACAATCACATATATCAGAAACATTATTTACTTTATGTATGAGAAAACAGCTGATTTGGAAAGGTCTGTGTCTCCTGAACGCGGCAATACCAAATATATATAGTTTTATGGCGATTTCTCACTTGTATAGATCAAAATCTAAAAGCAGTACACTAGCAAATGTCCAAAGCACCGCTCCCCAAACGGCATACTTCTGATTTCAAGGCCAAACATTCCACTAACAGTAGGTTTACCCTAGAAAACTACCCATTATTAGAAAGAACAGATTCTGGTGAATCAAAAATGGGTAAACATATCGTTGTACTCCAAACTCCCAAGTTGCAATTGTTTCCTAAAGTTATAATGTTTTATAGAAATTGGTGAATTTTTTGAAAAATGACCTCAAAGCTTCCAATCTACAGAATCGTATCTCCCACACATCATTAGGTATCAATGTAAAACACCCCAAATATGAAAGCCTGGGATCCACTGAACAGTTTGATGCCCAATATGTATAGGTGTACCCAAGCACGTGACATATAGGGGCCCTAAACTGTAGACACCTCATTTGAGCTATCAGTTCTGTAATTCCAGATACTGCAAAATCAGCACATTTGCATCGTTTTGGGGTGGGGTAAAAGTAAAAAAAATAAGTTCATCCCAGAAAACCATATATTTTCGGAAAGTACACATTCCCACGAATCTAAATTGGGTATGCATGTCTTTGTACTACAAAGTACCAAGCCGCAAACGATTCCTAAATTTGGTGATTTTGGCGACATTTCCAAAAATCACCTCAAAATTTCTACCCTGCAGCATCGTATTACCCACATACTTTTAGGTATCAAGAGAAATCACCCCAAATATGAAAGCCTAGGGTCCTCTGAACAGTTTGATGCCCAATATGTATAGGTGTACCCAAGCACGTGGCAGACAGGGGCCCCAAAAGGAAGACCCCCATATGGTCTGTCATTTCAGGTACTGCAAAATCAACACATTTACATCGTTTTGGGGGGGTCAAAAGTAGAAAAAAGTGGGTTCACCCCAGAAAACCATATATTTTCGGAAAGTACACATTCCCATGAATCTAAATTGGGTATGCATGTGTTTGTACTCCAAAGTACCAAGCCGCAAATCATTCCTAAATTTGGTGATTTTGGTGATACTTCCAAAAATCACCTCAAAATTTCTACCCTGCAGCATCGTATTACCCACATACTTTTAGGTATCAAGCAAAATCACCCCAAATATGAAAGCCTAGGGTCCTCTGAACAGTTTGATGCCCAATATGTATAGGTGTACCCAAGCATGTGGCATACAGGGGCCCCAAAAGGAAGACCCCCATATGGTCTGTCATTTCAGGTACAGCAAAAGCAACACATTTACATCGTTTTGGGTGGGTCAAAAGTAGAAAAAAGCAAGTTCACCCCAGCAAACCATATATTTTTGGAAAGTACACATTCCCACGAATCTAAATTGGGTATGCATGTCTTTTTACGCCAAAGTACAAAGCTGCAAACCATTCCTAAATTTGGTGATTTTGGTGATATTTCCAAAAATCACCTCAAAATTTCTACCCTGCAGCATCGTATTACCCACATACTTTTAGGTATCAAGAGATATCACCCCAAATATGAAAGCCTAGGGTCCTCTGAACAGTTTGATGCCCAATATGTATAGGTGTACCCAAGCACGTGGCATACAGGGGCCCCAAAAGGAAGGCCCCCATATGGTCTGTCATTTCAGGTACTGCAAAATCAACACATTTACATCGTTTTGGGGGGGTCAAAAGTAAGAAAAAGTGGGTTCACCCCAGATAACCATATATTTTCGGAAAGTACACATTCCCATGAATCTAAATTGGGTATGCATGTGTTTGTAATCCAAAGTACCAAGCCACAAATCATTCCTAAATTTGGTGATTTTGGTGATACTTCCAAAAATCACCTCAAAATTTCTACCCTGCAGCATCGTATTACCCACATACTTTTAGGTATCAAGAGATATCACCCCAAATATGAAAGCCTAGGGTCCTCTGAACAGTTTGATGCCCAATATGTATAGGTGTACCCAAGCACGTGGCATACAGGGGCCCCAAAAGGAAGGCCCCCATATGGTCTGTCATTTCAGGTACTGCAAAATCAACACATTTACATCGTTTTGGGGGGGTCAAAAGTAGAAAAAAGCAAGTTCACCCCAGAAAACCATATATTTTTGGAAAGTACACATTCCCACGAATCTAAATTGGGTATGCATGTCTTTCTACGCCAAAGTACAAAGCTGCAAACCATTCCTAAATTTGGTGATTTTGGTGATATTTCCAAAAATCACCTCAAAATTTCTACCCTGCAGCATCGTATTACCCACATACTTTTAGGTATCAAGAGATATCACCCCAAATATGAAAGCCTAGGGTCCTCTGAACAGTTTGATGCCCAATATGTATAGGTGTACCCAAGCACGTGGCATACAGGGGCCCCAAAAGGAAGGCCCCCATATGGTCTGTCATTTCAGGTACTGCAAAATCAACACATTTACATCGTTTTGGGGGGGTCAAAAGTAGGAAAAAGTGGGTTCACCCCAGATAACCATATATTTTCGGAAAGTACACATTCCCATGAATCTAAATTGGGTATGCATGTGTTTGTACTCCAAAGTACCAAGCCACAAATCATTCCTAAATTTGGAGATTTTGGTGATACTTCCAAAAATCACCTCAAAATTTCTACCCTGCAGCATCGTATTACCCACATACTTTTAGGTATCAAGAGATATCACCCCAAATATGAAAGCCTAGGGTCCTCTGAACAGTTTGATGCCCAATATGTATAGGTGTACCCAAGCACGTGGCAGACAGGGGCCCCAAAAGGAAGACCCCCATTTGGTCTGTCATTTCAGATACTGCAAAATCAACACATTTACATTGTTTGGGGGGGGGGACAAAGGTAGAAAAAAGTAAGTTCACCCCAGAAAACCATATATTTTCGTAAAGTACACATTCCCCTGAATCCAATTTGGGTATGCATGTCTTTCTACTCCAAAGTACCAAGCCACAAACCATTCCTAAATGTGGTGATTTTGGTGACATTTCAAAAATCACCTCAAAATTTCCACCCTGCAGCATCGTATTACCCACATACTTTTAGGTATCAAGACAAATCACCCCAAATATGAAAGCCTAGGTCCTCTGAACAGTTTTATGCCAAACATGTATAGGTGTACCCAAACACGTGACATATAGGGGCCCTAAAATGAAGACCCCCCCCCATATGGTCTGTCATTTCAGGTACTGCAAAATCAACACATTTACCTTGTTTTGGGGGGGGGCAAAAGTAGAAAAAAGTAAGTTCACCCAAGAAAACCATATATTTTCGGAAAGTACACATTCCCACGAATCTAAATTGGGTATGCATGTCTTTGTACTCCAAAGTACAATGCCGCAAATCATTCCTAAATTTGGGGATTTTGGTGACATTTCCAAAAATCACCTCAAAATTTCCAACCTGCAGCATCATATTTCCCACATACTTTTAGGTATCAAGATAAATCACCCCAAATATGAAAGCCTAGGGTCCTCTGAACAGTTTGATGCCCAATATGTATAGGTGTACCCAAGCACGTGGCATATAGGGGCCCCAAAAGGAAGACCCCCATATGGTCTGTCAATTCAGATACTGCAAAATCAACACATTTACATCGTTTTGGGGGGGGCAAAGGCAGAAAAAAGTAATTTCAACCCAGAAAACCATATATTTTCGGAAAGTACACATTCCGACGAATCTAAATTGGGTATGGATGTCTTTGTACTCCAAAGTACCAAGCCGCAAACCATTCCTAAATTTGATGATTTTGGCGACATTTCCAAAAATCACCTCAAAATTTCTACCCTGCAGCATCGTATAAGCCACATACTTTTAGGTATCAAGAGATATCACCCCAAATATGAAAGCCTAGGGTCCTCTGAACAGTTTGATGCCCAATATGTATAGGTGTACCCAAGCACGTGGCATATAGGGCCCCAAAAGGAAGACCCCCATATGGTCTGTCATTTCAGGTACTGCAAAATCAACACATTTACATAGTTTTGGGGGGGGGGCAAAGGTAGAAAAAAGTATGTTCGCCCCAGAAAACCATATATTTTTGGAAATTACACATTCCCGCGAATCCAAATTGGGTATGCATGTCTTTGTACTCCAAAGTACCAAGTCGCAAGCCTTTCCTAAATTTGGCGATAAAAGCAACGGTTTTTTACATTTCTGAAAATCGCCTAAAAATATTGCAATTGGCCGCATTTATCTCACCCAACTTCTTACATACAATTGTAAAACACCATAAATACTGATGCCAAGGGTCTACTGAACAGTTTTATGCCCAATATGCATTGATATACCAAGGCAGCTGGCATGTGCGGACCCCAAATGTAAATAGTGAATATGAGTTTTCTCTGCTGCCGATTCGCCTTCTGTAAACATAGACCATTGACTTCATATTATGTGCCTCAAGACCCTCCTAACAGCAAAGACCCCCCAAAACCATATGTTTTTGGAAAGTACACATTCTGACGAAAACAACCAAGATAAAGACATCTTTCTACAGCAAAGTACCAAACTGCAAAACTTTTATAAACATAGAGATTTTTACATTTCTGAAAATCGCCTAAAAATGTTGAAGTATGCCACATTTATCTCACACAATGTTTTACGTACAAAGAAAAATCACCCCAAATATGGACATCAGAGGTCTACTGAATAGTTTGATGCCCAATATGTATAGATTTACCAAAGTATATGGTGTGTACGGCCGCAAATGAAAAATGTGCATATGAATTTTCACACTGGCCAACTAAGCTGCTGAAAAGAGAACCCCAACTGTGCGTTATGTGCCGTAAGACCCCCAAACTGTAAAAAGACCCCAGAAAACCATATATTTTTGGAAAGCATATATTCTGACGGATCAATCTAAGTAAAATAATATACCAAAGCACCAAACAGCAAAACTATACTAAAGATACATAAGGAACAATAATCCAGGGATAAAATTGCAATAAAACCACAAAAATTGTGCAAATCAATGAAATAACAAAATAACTGCACCGACAGCATAATTAGTGGCCGAAATCGATTATCCAATAGTCACGCTGCTGAAATAAACAGTTTTTATGGGTAAAAAAAACACAAATTGGTGAAATGAAAAAGTAAAAAAAATAAAATGTGTATACATGTGTGTACACTTCCAAGAATTGTGTGACAGTGTATAAGTGTGTATAAGTGTGTATATAAGTCCATATAAGTGTATATAAATGCATATAAGTGCATATAAGTGGAAAATGAAAAATTAAAAAAAACGTTTTTTTTTTTTTTTTTTTTACTACTAAAATATGTGTGTATGTGTGTATAAGGTAGGTAGGTGTATGCAAGTGTGTAAAATAAAGGGCACTTACCGTTTTTGGCTGATCTAAGAGCTGGAGAAGAGAGATCTGCAGAGTTACAGCAAGCAGGAAGTGTGTGGGCGTCGCTGGAACACGAGGTGAGCAGGAGGAAGCAGAGCAGCAAGGCAGACACGCGATTTGCTGTGTCTGCCTCTTTTAGGTCGGCCCTGCGACAATCCAGTCGCAGGACCGACATGACAGCCCCCCAGCCTCGTTGCCCAGGGGGCTGTCAATGCTGCTAAACCTCTGCAGAGGCGGCTAAAGCCGCTGATGCAGAGTACAGCATGTAAAACTGCAAGCACGTACAATGTACGTGCTTGGCAGTTAAAGCCCTTGCCTGCCAGAACGTACGGTGTACGTGCTTGGCAGGCAAAGGGTTAAATCATTACTGTTCTCAATTTATTCCCTTAAGGACTAAACGTAGAAGCTCTAAGAATCATCCTGTGTGGCTTAATACAGAAGTAAAGAAGTTAATGGGAAAGAAGATAAAGGCATTTAAAAACTACAAATCTGTAGGGACAGAAGCTGCATTTAATGAATATAAACACTGTAATAAATGTTGTAAATCAGCAATCCGGAAGGCTAAGAAAAGAAATGAAGAGTTAATTGCGGTGGAGGTGAAAACTAACCCTAAAAAGTTTTTTAAATATATTAATAGTAAAAAGATGCAGGTTGAGAGTGTTGCTCCATTAAATAATGGTACCAGTATGGTTGTAACAGATACAGAAAAGGCAAATGTGTTAAATCAGTTCTTTTCTTCAGTGTATACAATAGACTGGGTTCACAGGCTCACTTAATAACTGCATGAATGGCTCAATCTAGTCAGTGGCTGACTCAGGATATGATTCAAAAAACTTTAATACAAATTAATGTAAACAAGGCTCCAGGGCCTGATGGCATACACCCCCGGGTTCTAAGAGAGCTTAGTTCTGTTTTAGACCAGCCCTTATTTCTGATTTTCTCAGATTCACCTGGTCAACTGGTATGGTGCCTATGGATTGGAGAAAAGCTGATGTTATTCCAATATTTAAAAAGGGATTACGATCTCAGCCTGGCAATTATAGGCCAGTAAGCTTGACATCTGTGGTGGGCAAATTATTTGAAGGCTTGTTAAGGGATCACATTCAAAATTTTGTCCTAATGAATGGCATTATGAGCAACAATCAGCATGGCTTTATGAAGGATAGGTCATGTCAGATGAATTTGATTGCATTTTATGATGTGGTAAGTAAGATTCTGGACAGTGGGGGGGCAGTAGATGTGATCTATTTGGATTTTGCCAAAGCGTTTGATACTGTGCCCCACAAACGACTGCTTTCTAAACTAAGGTCTGTTGGGCTTAATGAATTCGTTTGCAAGTGGATAGGAAACTGGCTACAGGATCAGGTACAGAGGGTGGTTGTTAATGGGACATTCTCTACTTGGAGTAAGGTTCTTAGTGGGGTCCCTCAGGGCTCAGTATTGGGTCCACTTTTATTTAACTTGTTCATTAATGACTTAGGTGAGGGTGTTGTAAGTAATGTATCAGTGTTTGCAGATGACACAAAATTATCCAGCCCAATTAATTCCATCCAGGATGTGGCATCCTTGCAACATGATCTTGACAAACTGGCAATCTGGGCAGCTAAGTGGCAAATGAGATTCAATGTTGATAAATGTAAAGTCATGCACTTGGGATGTAAAAATATCCAAGCCACTTATACCCTTAATGGGACTGCACTAGGCAAATCCATTATGGAAAAGGACCTTGGAGTCCTTGTAGATGATAAACTTGGCTGTAGCAAGCAATGCCAGTCGGCAGCATCAAGGGCAAATAAGGTCTTGAGCTGTATTAAAAGGGGCATAGAGTCAAGGGAGGAGGAGGTCATTCTTCCACTGTATAGAGCACTTGTAAGGCCCCATCTAGAATATGCCGTACAGTTTTGGTCTCCATCACTCAAACAGGACATTATTGTATTAGAGAGGGTACAGAGAAGGGCAACTAAGCTGGTAAAAGGTATTGAAAATCTTAGCTATGAGGAAAGACTGGCCAAATTGGAGATGTTCACACTGGAGAAGAGGCGCTTAAGGGGTGATATGATGACTATGTATAAATATATAAGGGGATTATATAATAATCTCTCAATGCTTTATTTACCAGTAGGTCTTTCCAACTGACACGAGGTCACCCATTCCGATTAGAAGAAAAGAGGTTCCGCCTAAATATTCGTATATTTGTATAGTTATACATAGCAAACAAGAAACCAGCAAGGAGCGGATACACCTACCAGGAAAATGAGAATGGCCCCAATGTTTCGGCACCAAGGCCTTTGTCAAGGGGATTCTGATGCTTACCAGGTTTGGTAGAGGTATATATACCCTAATCAATCACTAACTGGGCGCTTCGTTCGCGTGCTTCCTATACTTCCAGGTATGTGACTTGGTGACGTGGCGCTATATTCTCATTGATACTGCACGCATTCAAACAGGAAGCACGTGTATCTGTTTACCTCGTTGCTAAGCAATTCCTGCCGCATGTAGCGCTATTGTTTACATCATCCCAACAGATACCATAATATAGCGACCCAGAAGATAACCAGACCTAGGACAATATCGTTCGATATATATGATAAAAATATAACTTATATGGCTCAAAAAAGTGCTATAGTGCAATATTAAATCACAGGCAATGTGCAATTAAAAGTCATGTGACCAATATTAAAGATATATACACAGTCATGTGACGCATCCATATCATTTCTTATCCCATAATATATCTGATAACCATACACATAGGTGAAGTTTTAAAATAAAAATAGTATACAATTAATAATATGCTATAATACATAGGCCAATCATATGTATATATTAAAGTGACTACGTGCTCAACATCATG
The DNA here is from genome assembly GCF_017654675.1 of Xenopus laevis. Taxonomy (NCBI): domain Eukaryota; kingdom Metazoa; phylum Chordata; class Amphibia; order Anura; family Pipidae; genus Xenopus; species Xenopus laevis. The sequence goes on along the minus strand of NC_054382.1, from coordinate 57,667,981 downwards.
TGTTATATCGTACCAAATCCTACCTCATAGTTCATATGATGGCCATATTCATGAATATCTTAGTGAGTGCAAAATATAAATAACAACATCAAAATATATATATATAAATATGATATACTTAAAGTGACAGTGCCCATGTTATTCATATAGTAAAATCATCATGCCATATTTATAGAGATTAACATCTGTGTATGCATAAAATAATTTCAAGGAATAACTTCCATCAATATTGTCCCATAGGATCTGTAAAAATAGCGACATAAAGAAAAGATTAAAAGCTTATTTAAAAACATCAGACAAAACAAAACACATACTCATTTCACAACAGGCTGAGGTCATTCAATACCAAAATAGTAATCTTTGAAAGAAATAATGTCAAAAAAAGGGTTCTCTATTATCTCTAGTCATTCGTAAAAAAGATTATTGTGTGCAATTAGTATCAAAAAAATAAGGATAGCTCCCTGTCCTCATTAAGACCATTGGGAGAGAGGGCCTGCAACTTATATATCCATTTCAATTCCCGCTGTTTAAGTAACGTTTCTCTATTGCCCCCCCGAATTGGCGTTTTCACTCTCTCAATCCCCATGAATCTCAGTTGGTTCACTTGGTGGTGTGCTTCCATGAAGTGTCTCGCCAAGGGAGACGCAATTTTCCCAAGTCTCACATCACTTCTATGCTCCCCAATTCTGATACTTAGGGATCTGGTAGTCTCACCTATATATATTTTACCACACGGGCACTTCACCATATATACAACATGGTCTGATTGACAATTAATGTAGTCCACTACTTCAAAACTTCTGCCAGTCATCGGGTGATAAAATTTATCTGCTCGCATCACAAAGTTGCAATTGACACAATGTCCACACCTAAACATTCCTTTGGTGTTACTCAACCAAGTACCTTGTTTCTTTTGGGGTTCACTTAGTGCATGGACCAATTGATCCCTCAAGTTGGTTGCTCTTTTGTACGCCATCATTGGTGGTTCGCTACCCATGGTTCCAATTTCCGATCCATCTGCAATAAATGCCAGTGGCGGTTTATGATTCTTTTAACATACCCTGATTGTCTAGAGTATGGGATTTATAAAGTGGCCATTCTTTCACCAAATTCTGTGGATCAGTTTTCTTATGCTCACTTTCATCTGGTGAGCATAATTGGAGGAATACATAATTTATATGCCTGTTTGACACATGTGGTGGACAAGTAACTTAAAATTTTATTAAGGGATCAGATTCTAGATTATGTAATTAGAATTGCTTTGTGAAGGACAGATCATGTCAAACTAATGTAATTATTGTTTAAGATGAAGTAAGTAGGAACTTGGCAGAGATGTGTTTTGGATTTTACCAATGCTATTGATAGTTTAAATTAAATGTTTGTTTTTTAAACTATGGTCTGTTGGTAGTTACGTAGTTACATAGTTAAATCGGGTTGAAAAAAGACAAAGTTCATGAAGTTCAACTACTCCAAATGAAAACTCAGCATCCATTCACACACCCCTCCCTACTCTCAGATAAATTATAGATACTCATATCTATATTAACTATAGAATTTAGTATCACAATAGCCTTTGATATTATGCCTTTTCAAGAAATCATCCAAGCCATTAACAGAATCAGCCATCACAACATCACCCAGCAGAGCATTCCACAACCTCACTGACCTCACTTTAAAGAACCACCTACATTGCTCCAAATGAATGTTCTTTTCCTCTAGTCTGAAGGGGTGGCTTCTGGTACACTGATCCTCTTTATGGGTAAAAAGGTCCCCTGCTATTTGTCTATAATGTCCTCTAATGTACTTGTAAAGTGTAATCATGTCCCCTCTCAAGCGCCTTTTTTCCAGAGAAAACAACCCCAACCTTGACAGTCTACCCTCATAATTTAAGTCTTCCATCCTTCTAAACAGTTTAGTTGCACAACTCTGCATTCTCTCCAGCTCATTTATATCCCTCTTAAGGACTGGAGTCCAAAACTGAACTGCATACTCCAGATGAGGCCTTACCAGGGACCTATAAAGAGGCATAATTATGTTTTCATCCCTTGAGTTAATGTCCTTTTTTATGCAAGACAGAACTTTATTTTCTTTAGTAGCCACAGAATGACACTGCCCAGAATTAGACAACTTGTTATTTACAAAAACCCCAAGATCATTTAAAGAAACTCCCAAAACACTGCCATTTAGTGTATAACTTGCATTTATATTATTATCAACATTGAACCTCATTTTCCAGTTTGCTACCCAGTTTCCCAATTTAGACATATCACTCTGCAAAGTGGCAGCATTCTGCATGGAACCTATAGTTCTGCACAATTTAGTATCATCTGCAAAAATAGAAACAGTACTTTTAATGCCCTCCTCCAGGTCATTAATAAACAAGATGAAAAGCAAGGGACCTAGTACAGAGCCCTGCGGTACTCCAGTTCTCTTTACAGGTATAAATACTTTGTTCCAGGCCAACATTCCTTAATTTTACCAGTAACCTTCTGTGTGGCACTATATCAAATGCTTTAGAAAAGTCTAAGTTAATCACATCCACTGCCATGCCAGAATTGAGTTCCCAACTTACCTTCTCATAAAAAGAAATTGAGTTAGTCTGGCAAGATCTATTACTCATAAAACCATGCTGGCACAAACTCATAGTATTATGATTTGCTATGAAGTCAAGTATCTTTTCCTTTGTTAACCCTTTGAAAAGCTTTCCTACCACTGACAGCAGACTAAATGGCCTATCACAGATCTAAGCTCGCTAAGTACCCTGGGATGAATACCATCTGGCCCTGGAGTTTTATTTATCTTAAAGGACCAGTAACATCAAAAAAAAAATTAAAAAATTTGTTAGTGCACAATGAAAAATAAATACCAAGACAAATGAAACTTTTAAAAAGCAAAGACTTTATTAAGAAATAACTTACAGAAAATCCACTTCCTGTCCTCTTCAGAAACGGCGACCATCCACACTGCATCGATCGATTTCTCCTCCCTGGCTCCTCACTGACAGGCATCCTCCTCCCGGCGTCCATCGCAAGCTGTGTCTCAGGCTCTTCACTCCTTCCCCATGGATCGGCTTCCCTCCTCCGCTCACCTCGCTCTCTGTCTTCCCCCCTCCCTACTCTCAGAGAGAGACATGCTGCTTCTGATTTCAACCCATGGTTTTTCAACCCATCACACGTATATCTATGGAAACCCCCTGACCGTGCATGCTGTTGTTGCACAGTTTAGGAATTGTAATTTCCCCTGTATTCACTTTTTTTATCTCTGTCTGCGCATAAATTAGCGCACTGCGCACACCATCATCAGGAAGCGTATAAATGTAGATGAACGCGCAATAGTGCTAAACAGAGCAAGCCTGCGTGCCCCACAGAAGCCCTGCATAGGAGACTAGCACCCTTTGTCACTGCGGGCTGCGATACAGATCGATAGGGACACTCTAAGAGAGAGACATGCAGCGCCTGATTTCAACCCAGGCAGAACAGAAAGGCGCACGTTACAGGCGTCCAGAAGTGTCACAGGCTCTCCTCTTCACCGTGCATCGGCAGCGATAGGGTTAATCCCAGGTCAGTTCCCACATGGGAGGGGAGAGCTCAGGCAAGGATCGTTCATTGCTCCGTGAAGGAGAGGAGAGCCTGTAACATGCGCCTTTCCTGGGTTGAAATCAGAAGCCGCATGTCTCTCTCTGAGAGTAGGGAGAAGGGAAGACAGAGAGTGAGGTGAGCAGAGGAGGGAAGCCGATCCACGGGGAAAGAGTGAAGAGCCTGAGACACAGCTTGCGATGGATGCCGGGAGGAGGAGCCAGGGAGGAGAAATCGATCGATCGATGCAGTGTGGATGGCCGCCTTTTCGCCGTTTCTGAAGAGGACAGGAAGTGGATTTTCTGTAAGTTATTTCTTAATAAAGTCTTTGCTTTTTAAAAGTTTCATTTGTCTTGGTATTTATTTTTCATTGTGCACTAACAATTTTTTTTTTTTTTTGATGTTACTGGTCCTTACATGTTCTAGTCTCTTTTGAATTTTTAATGTGTGAACCATGCATCATTAGTTGTATTAATAAAATTGGGACTATCAAGAAGGTAACCTTCATTAACTGGTTCCTCATCTGCGTAGACAGATGCAAATATGTATTCAGAATCTGCGCTTTTTGTTTGTTTTCATCAACCAGCTGACCCCCCCTCTGATATTAAAGGTCCCATCTCTTCCTGCTTAATATTTTTAATTATTTTGGATTCTTTTTACTGCTTACTGCAATATCCTTTTCCACATCAATTTTAGCTTGCCTTATAGCTTTTTTGCATGATTTATTGGCCTCCTTGTACCTTATAAATGATTTGGCTGTCCCAGCTAACTTAAAAGCCTTAAAAGCACATCTTTTCTTACTCACCTTAACATTAACACTTCTATTGAACCAAAAAGGTTTTGCTTTGAAACGACGTTCCTTGCTTACAAGGGGAATATACTGACGTATATTTATTAAGCAGCATTTTAAAGACTTCCCATTTTTGTTCTGTGTTTAACCCAGTGAAAAGCATTTCCCACTTAATATGTTGCAGAAGTGCTGCTTGTATATGGATAGAAAACTGGGCATGGATGTCTGCTCCTCTTAATTTCCTCATCTGCTGGTACAACATGCACTGCCACTGACATGGTGCATTAGCAGATGATATTTTCAAACCTATCTGATTCTCAAATCATGGTCTGATTTCCTTAGTACCTGTGCTGTATTTTGGTCTGAGGTTGCCCTAGGCAACAAAGTATACCATCCCCTTTAGATGGCTATCTGTCTGGATTGGTGCACCACCAAAACCATACTAATAACCATGACAAGAGGACTCCTTAATTTGACCCTTTGCCTTGAGCCATCCCACTGAACCCCATTATTATACAGTATACCTTAATGAAACCAGGAGACAGAGATGGGTGTAAAATGGCTACAAGCCGGATGCCCCCTAGCACAAGCAGTAGTAGTGTCTGTATCAATCAATCCACCATGCAGTCACAGGAGAGAACTTCCTTTCTCCCCAAACTTACCTGTGCAGTACTCCTAGTCCTACCGCTGCTGTGCCAAATAAAACTTAAATTATAATATCATGTGCACACTGTTTTGATCCAGAGGAAGGCAAAAAACCCAGCCCAAAGCCAATTATGCTTCAAGAGGGAAAAAATTCCATCCTGACCCCAATGGTGATCAGAAACATTCCCTGGATCAAGCAATTCACATTCATTTAAAGGGGACCTGTCTGTCAGGACAGAGGAGGAAGCAGCCCAAAGTTTTGCGGTACAAATAGGGATCAGGAGTAATCGTAGTCAATATCCAGGCAAGAGTCCAATAGGCAGGGAGATAGTAGCCAGGTCAAGGTTCAGGCAGGGTCAGAAGTCCATGAATCAATAACACACACAATATAAAGCACCCAGGAATGCACAAAACAAATTCTAGACTTGGGCATTGAATCCGTGACACCGTCGTGACGTCATCACGCCAGTGAAGAGGCACTGGCAGCACTACCCATGTGGTGGCCATGGGTGCCGCCATCTTGGGAGTAGCGCCGCTGGAGACGGGAGTGACATCGGGTGCTCCTGACAGTATCCCCTCCCCCAGGGGGGCCACCGGACCACCATATTGTGGTTTCTTCAGAAACCGCTTGTACTGTAGAATGCCTGTACCAAATGGGGAGTGTGGATGTCAGTTTGCTTTTCCCAGGAACACTCTTTGGGACCAAAATCTTTCCACTGAATCAAGAACTGGAGGAACCCTCTGGAGATTATTGAGTCCAAAGTCCAGCTGGTTTCACCAGAGACACATGGAACACATTAGGGATTCACATTTCAGGGGGAAACAGGAGTCTGACAGCCACAGGATTAACGATCTCCACTATGGGGAATGGACCAACAAATTTTGGACCCAACTTGGGAGAAGTAACTTTGAGACAAATGTTTCTCATTGAAAACAAAACTTAAATAAAGGAGCAGATTTCCATCTTTGAATGCCATACTTTTTGTGAGATAAGGAACTTTTCTCCAAATTGGCTTGGGTAGCCAACCAAATGGCAGACATGTGTGCTACATGATCATCGGCTGCTGAAACATCAGACAAGAGAAAGTCATGAGGGAAGGCTTTGGATGCTGCCCATACACAGTCAAGAAGGGTGATCTACCAGAGGAAGCATGACAAGCGTTGTTATGAGAGAATTCCGCCCAAGGGAGTGGATTGGCCCAATCATCCTGACAGAGGGATACATGACATCTCAGGAACTGTTCCATGCTTGGTTTACTCTCTTAGCTGCCCCGTTGAAAGGGTGATAGGCAGAGAACAATTGAAGAACAATACTCAGGTCTTTGCACAGAGTGCCAGAACTTGGGCACGCACTGGGAACCTTTATCTGATACAATCTTCCCCGGGAAGCCATGAAGTCGGAAGATATATTGAATGAACAACTGAGAGAGTTCAATGGCAGAGGGATAAAGTGTGTCATCTTACTGAAGGATTACAGTGTTCCCTTTAGAAGGTGGTTTGACAATAAAGTCCATAGCTACATGAGTCCAAGGACGGGAGGGAATGGGTAGAGGTTGCAATAGGCTGCTAGCACTGGACTGGAATGACTGGACTTGGAAGAGGCACAAATGGCACAGGCCGCCACAAAGTCTTTCACATCCTTTCGGAGAGTTGGCCACCAAAGGAATAGACTGACATGCTCAACGGTTTTTTGGGTACCCGGATGTCCAGCTTGCTTGGAACAGTGGCTCTGTTGAATGACAGGAATATGGAACTCAGGTATACCATGCCTATGGGGGTCTCAGCAGGAGCGGAGGACTGGACAGATAAGATCTGGCTGGCCAGTTGAGGAAACATGGAAGCAATGATCTTTGTGGGAGGAACAATTGGTTCTTGCTCTTCACCAATGCGCCCCTTGGGAACGATGCTCCTGGATAGGGTATCTGCCTTTCAGTTTCTGAAGCCAGGACAAAATATAAGGACTTGTGAAGAAGAGCGCCCACCAAGCCTGATAAGGATTTAGCTTCTTAAGTGTCTGGATGAACTGAATGGTAACTGGGTGAGGGGCTCTCTCAAGGAAGTGTTGCCACTCCTCGTGCAAGTTTAAATGCCAAAAGCTCACAATTCCTGACATCATAATTTTGCTTGGCAGGAGAGAATTTCATCAGAAGCATCGACTTCAATGAAGAACGGTTGTAGGAGATCAGGATGTCAAAGGACAGAAGCAGAAACAAATGAGTCTTTCAGGGATTGAAAAGCATCCAAAGAATGAGGAGGCCAGGCATTATTAGGTCTTCCACCCTTCCGAATGAGAGCCAAGGTTCGATACGGGAGGAGAACCCCTTGATAAATTGTAAGTAGTATTTAGCAAAACCAACAAACCTTTGTATGGCCTTGGTGCTAGTAGGGAGAGTAGACACAGAACACACCGGCACAACATGGGTAATTCTAGCAGGTATAACTTTGCTTGTTTATTGCGGATGCAACGTTTCGGGGCGTGACCCCTTTCTCAAGCATGCTTGAGAAAGGGGTCACGCCCCGAAACGTTGCATCCGCAATAAACGAGCAAGGTTATACCTGCTAGAATTACCCATGTTGTGCCGGTGTGTTCTGTGTCTACGCTGTTTTTGAGGTTGCCCAATCCCTCTAACATCGAGCACCTGGGAGTCGTTTGAGTTTGGACGGCCAGGGTTGTGCGAGTGTAAGTTTTTCTTTTTTGCTAGTAGGGAGAGGCCAGTCTTGGATTGCTGTTACTTTGGAAGGGTCCATCTCAAATCCCTCATGAGAGATGATGTAACCCAGGAAGGGAATCTTAGGAACTTCAAAGACACACTTCTCCAGCTTGGCAAAAAGAGAGTTTTCTCTCAGAAGGGAAGGGAATTTTTTTACCCGGGTTTGGTGACTTTCCAAGTCCTTGGAGAAGATTAAAATGTTGTCTAAATACATGAACACAGATTGTCCCAGCCGGTCTCTGAATATATACTTTACAAACTCTTGGAAGACGGCAGGGGTGTTACACAGGCAGAAGTACATTACCAGGTACTCGTAATGCCCATCTATGGTGTTGAATGCCGTCTTCCATTCATCGCCCTCTCATATATATACGAATGAGGTTGTAAGCTCCTCAAAGATCCAACTTAGTGAAGATCTTAGCCCCTCTGAGTTGATCGAAGAGCTTAGAGATAAGGGTAGCCCCAACACTACAGGAGTGGAGGGACAGTCAATTAAAAGAAAAAAGACAGTTTCTCCTCATGTAGGGATCCGACAAACAATGGAAGTTCCCCTGTTGTAGAGATTATCTTCAAAGTCAGCGGTCAATCGTCAATCGCCAAAACCCTCAGGGAATTAGATAGAGGGAACAGGGGAATTCTAAGGAACTTTCCAAAAGCGACATCCATGAAATTTCCTGCAGTCCTGAAATCAAGAAAAGCGGATACATCGATAGTCCTATCAGGCAGCCGAATCTGCAATGGCAAGAGGAATCGAGAGTTCTTTTGGGGCGCAGGCTCAATGCCGCCCAAGTATCATTTCCCAGTTTTACCTGAGCTCGGCAATGATTGACAAAATGCGCTTTACCGCTACAATTTAGGCATAGACCAGCCAAACCTCCCTGGAGTTTTTCTTGTTCAGAGAGACACATCCGACCAATCTGCATAGGTTCCTCCGAGGGAGCTACAGGAGATGGAGTGACAGTATTGGGAAGGAAGGGGCTCTGAAAGTGTGGTGCCAGACCAGGCAGGAATCTTTTGCTTTGCTCCTTATCGGACTAGTACTCTACCTCGATATCGAGAGCAATCAGGTCTTCCAAAAGCTCAGAATGATCCCTGGAGACTAAGTCGTCTTTGATTCTAGTTGACAAGCCTTGATAGAACACCACTGCATAAGCCTTGTTGTTCCAGTTAGTTTCATTCATCAAAGTTCTGAAATCAATGGCACTGCAGTTCCTTGCCTGATCTGTAGCAATCGGGAAGAGGCATTAGCAATGCGACCAGGGGCATCAAAAATAGTGCAGAAAGCTTGGAGAAAGGCCTTAGCATCGAAGATCAGAATTCTTCTCCCAAAGTGGTGTTGCCCATTCTAGCAGTTTTCCCTCCAAATGAAACATTGAATACCCCACCTTGGCATGTTCACTGGAGTACTGCCAGGGTTGAAACTCAAACTGGATCAGACACTGAGTAACGAAACCTCTGCAGGTTTGAGGATCCCCATTATATCGAGGCCGTGGAGGAATGCGGGCTCACCAGCCAATGAGGCCACTGAAGGAGGAGTAACAGCCATGGGAGGATTACCAGCGACCGGAGACACAGAAGGCATACAGGAGAGAAGAGTATGAAGTACTTTCCCAATGCGGATCTGCTGAGCTTCATAATCTTCCATGCAGGACTCCAATCCCCGGAGAGCTCGCCTGAATGACATCAGGTGTAGCTTCCTCAGTGCGGTCCATGTATACTGTCAGGGGGCCTATCGGCTCCTAGTGGGAGAAGTCCAGACTGAGGAGGAAGCCCAGGGGTTACACTCCAAGTTCGCGGTACAAATAGGAATCAGGAGTAATCGTAGTCAATATCCAGGCAAGAGTTCAATAGGCAGGCAGATAGTAGCAAGGTCAAGGTTCATGCAGGGTCAGAAGTCCAGGAATCAATAACACACGAAATATAAAGCACCCATGAATGCACAAAACAAATCCTATACTCATATATATGTCATTAAACCCGTGACCTCGACGTCTTTATTTCAAATGTACGCCCCCATCTTGGGAGCAGTGCCGCCATGGGGTGCTCCTGACACGGTCACCCAAAAAAATTATTCCAAATCCAATTTTTTTTTATGTTAGTCAAGCAAAATTAACTTTAATTACACTCATAATTATAGCAAGCAGGCAGGAGCCATTTTGTGGACATTGTTATTAAGTCAAGCCTTGCATCATCAAATCTTGTTTGTGCAACAGAATAGGGGACCTGATGTCCATCCTCGTGCACTGGTTACACAATAAATGGTTCAGAGAGAGGGGGAATGTGCTTAAAGCAGTGACATCTAGGAAGTGTCGAATGGAAAGTGAAAGTAATTGCCAAAGTAATTGGCAATATTTTATTGATAGCTGAGATTTTTAAATGAGTTTAAGCTATGAATGCTTAAATAAAAAAAGAATGTTTAATTTGAAAAGGACTGTTATTATAAAGCTTTTTATGTCTGGGTGACTGGTCCACTTTAACATAAATTAATACAATACAAACCTCACAATTACAATATAATGTGTAAAGATATATAAACCACAATATAACAGCTCTTTTAGGGAAACATCCATATTCAGTTATTAATAGATAATTTTAGAACATAAAGAAGGAAACTCCAGACATTTCTCAAAATTTGCAAAATGGAGTATGGTGGGATGTTTCTACTTGCTCAGAAGATAAGGAAGTGAACTGCTTCTTCCCCCCCGACATCACATCCCTCTCTTACTCTGCACCTGGGCCTGTCCATCTCCTGCTCATTCTCATTCCTTCTCACCTAAACACAGCTACATGTGATTCTGCCCATCTCTAACCTAGACCAGTATAATCTGGCTGCTGGTCATGCAGCCCCAGCGCTTATAGCTCCAGGGCTTTCCTTGTCAAGCGAACTCCTTAATTTGACCCTTTGCTTTGAGCCATCCCACTGAACCCCATTATTATATACCTTAATGAAACCAGGACACAGAGATGGGTTTAAAATGGCCACAGCATTTATTCACATTTTATAAATAAATAGGACCTTGCCAGCTTAACCCAAGGCAATATTCTAAAGCCAGAATTTAACAAGAGGTCGCTACTATGCAACATAAAAGAAGTTTAGCAGCCCTGCTACCAGACCTGCATCTGCAGTGACTCTATGAAAGGAAATCCAAGCAGGCTGCCCCCTAGCACAAGCAGTTCTAGTGTTTGTATCAATCAATCCACCATGCAAAGGAGAAAACCTCCTTTCTCCCTCTTCTACACATACCTGTGCAGGACCCTGGCAAGGTCCTACCGCCACAATGAGCCCAACTGAAAACCTTCAGTTGGGCTTGCCCCCCACCATACCTTAATTTTAATTTCTTAATAAATAATAACATAGAAAATTAAACACAAATAGTCATACAAACAATGTCAATGTATCAAACAAACCTTACCACAGGGTGGAATAAAATTGGCCATTAGCCTTATGATACACATTTTTAATATTCTATGTGTACAAAACATAAGTAGATACCTTTTTTAAATCCTTTAAAATAATTAATGACTGTGTGCAACTGCCTGCAAAGCCAGCCACCCTCCTCTGGATGAATATTGCTTGGGCAAGTTAAAGCTATGCAAACTTACTAGTAGGTTGCCTAGAGATCTGGAAAAGTATGAAAAGCCAAAGCCATTAACTAAAACATTTCACTGACCAGGAGACGACCTAGGAAATTGTAGCATTATCTTGCCACAAATTACCATTTACTCTGCCCATGTGGTAAACTAGAATGCTAACACAGACATTCAAATGCAATTTTATTTCATCCTAGATACCAAACATACTTTTTTTTTTTTATTAATAATGGAGTGATGGTCGACCTGCCCCTTCTGCTCCAGAGACCTTAAACTGCATGTGCCCAGCTCAGAGGGTTAAGTCACCAAACCACCTTGCTGTGTTGCTTCCCTAGAAGCCCCCCACTCTGTAGTGGCCTCCCTCCAGCCACAAGTGTCCAGCTCAGAGAGCCCAGCATAGAGCGTAAGGTCAACCAACCCCTTTCCCATACAACTTCCTTAGCATCTCATCCCAACTATATAGAGACCTCCCTCCAGTCGCAATGCTCAGTTTAGAGGGCCCTGCTTAGAGGGTAAGGTCTCCCAACCACTTTGACTAAAGTCTTGATATTATGGTCACTGTAGTAAAGAATACTGATAACCCTGTCAAGACTGGAATGGGGGCTATTCATTTCTTGCTTAGGTGTTCTCTCACCCCCCCCCCATATAACCCGTGCTTTCCCAGTACCCTGTGGACTAAAACCTATCTAGGGGTTCCCTATCAGAGTGGTAGTAACCATAAGTGCAAAAGTATTTCTGGTAGTTAGATGCTCATTGTAACAAATTTACAGCTATGCATTAATTTCAGTAAAGATGTGGCCTCTAAATGTGTTAGCTGCCATACTATGATACCTTATTCCACCCATGGTAACATAACATATGCAGGACCGATAGTACCAGGCCACCAGCCACCTGTGCCCTCCAGCTTGGTGGATAAGCCCGATTGTATGCTTCGACCCAGGTATCTCAATGTCCCAACATGGGCCACTGTAGCATACTGTATGCAGGAACCTGGTAACACTTGCAGGATCCATCATAACAACCACCGGCCGCCTATGCCCTCCAGCTTGGTGCGTACACCCAATTGTATGCTTTGACCCAGGTATCTCCATGTAACATAATACCTCCCACAGAGGAAACATCCCACATGGGCCACTGAAACATATTCATAATCCATGCAACATTTGCAGGATCCACCGTACAAGCCACCAGCTCCTTGTTTTCACCAGTATGGTGGGTACACCAGATTGCATGCTTTGACCCAGGTATCTTGATGTAACATAACACCTCCCAGAGAGGAAACATCCAACCATGGGCCACTGTAATACATGCATGATCCATGAAACACTTGCAGGATCCACTGTACCAGCCCCTTGTGTTCTCCAGCCCTACGCTCCGACAGCCCTTCCACTCTGTGGAGCCTCGCACTCCAACAGCCCTTCCACACTGTGGAGCCCCACATTCTGACAGCCCTTCCACACTGTGGAGCCCCGTGCTCTGGCAGAGAGGAAACATCCAACCATGGGCCACTTTAACACATGCATGATCCACAAAACACTTGCAGGATCCACCATACCAGCCCCTTGTGTTCTCCAGCCCCACGCTCCGACAGCCTTCCACACTGTGGAGCCCCGCACTCCGGCAGCCCTTCCATTCTGTGGAGCCTCGCACTCCAACAGCCCTTCCATACTGTGGAGCCCCACATTCCGACAGCCCTTCCACGATATAGAGCCCCGTGCTCAGGTAGCCCTTCCACGCTGTGGAGGCCTGTACTCCAACTGCTTTCTGCCCAGACAATCAAAACTAGGCTCTTTGAAAATAAAGGCTAGCATTGTGATGGGGAGTTAAGTGATCAGATAAAGCAGGGCTGTCCAACGCATGCGGCCCGCGACCCCCCCTTCTTTGGCCCCCCAGATGCTGTGTCTGCTGTAACATTTAAAAAGTATCACTGTAGAGATGAACTGCACCCTGCATTGTTTAAACCTCAAATTCAGACTCTAATCCCCTGTATCACACCTGTGATCCCCCAGTATTCTTCACACTTGTGACACCTCTATTGTTTATATCCTAAAGTCCTGTACTGTTCAACCTGAGACCCAGACTGAAACTGCCCACATTGTTCACCTGTTCACACCTTATTCAAAATGCTAATGGACACCAGAACTGTGTCACTGTGTGTAGTACATATTAGACTGAGAGCTTTACTTCTCTCCTGCTCTGTTCTGCCTTCCCTCCCTGCAGGGCTGGAACTAGGGGCAGGCAGAGTAGGCGCCCACCTAGGGCGCAATCATGAGCGGGGCACACTTTTAAGGGAAATTTACGTTTTCTTTTTTAAACCCTGATTTGCTTGGCCTTTAATAGTTTTTCAACTTTATAAACCCCCTGTTCCAGACAGGATCACTCCCCAGCTCCCTTTTGGCAGCTGCTGGCACAGGTACATATTTGTGGGCAATATCTTGGCTGCTACTTGCACAGGTAAACAGATGATATGATGGATATTTGGCTGCTGCTGGCACAAGTACATATATGGAGGCAATAGTGTGTATTTTTGCCTGCTGCTGGCACAAGTACATATATGGAGGCAATAGTGTGTATTTTTGGCTGATGCTGGCACAGGTACAGATTGGGGGCAATATAAGGGATTGGCTGCTGCTGGCTCAGGTACATGGGGCAATATGGTGGCTGCTGGCACAGGTACACAGATGTTTGAGGGCAATATGATGGATTTTTGGCTACTGCTGGAACAGATGCAAATTGGGGCAATATGATGGATTCTTTTGGTTGCCGCTGGCATAGGTACAGATTGGGGGTAAAAATATGATGGATGTTTTGGTTTATGCTGACACAGGTACAGATTGGGGCCTGGGGGAAATCTGAGGGATTGACTGCCATTGGTATAGGTACAAATGGAGGCAATATGATAGGTGCTGGCAAAGGTACAGGGGGCTATATGACTGGTAAGGAAATGGTAATGCAGGACTGGGTGGGGGGGCACTGATTGAAGCCTTTGCCTATGGTGCAAAAATACCTTGGCCCGGCCCTGCCTCCCTGTGTGTGCCATTCTCTGCTTGCCCAGTGCTGCTTGACCTACCCTACCTGTGGGATGTAAGCCTGTTAGGGGTTTGTTAGCATTTGGAAATTGTTGTTAAGGGCCCCTAAGGTGTGTTGTGTTGGGGGGTTGATGTATTATCCACAGGGGAGGATGAGGCATATGGATTAAGGGTATGTTTTTAACATGACTTCAATTTTTCACATATAAGTGATGAGGGATTTCTTGCTGCTGTGAGAACCAACCATTTGGTTTTTCGGTGTGCTACCACCGTTAATGTGGATACGATCTTAAAAGTTCTTGTGGTAATATGGGTGTGGTTTACAGTGGGTGTAGTTTAAAAGGGGGAGTGGCCAACACTGACTTCCATTATCGGCCCTCCTCCACATAGGCCAGTAAAATTTTGGCCCTCGGTACCACAGAACTTGGACAGCACTGAGCTAAAGTATCAAACCTACCTCTCTCCCTTGCTCACAAAGGGAAGCTGCAATAGCAGACCCATATGATATAATATTAGGGGCTGTTAATATATACTTGCCCAGATACAGTAAAATTGCCTCTAACACCCAACTGTTATGCTAGCTGAGTGGAGTGAAACGGCAAGCAACGTTGTGCTAAGAGTACAGTGGTATTATTATTATTTTTGTTTTGTTTTGCAGGCGTTATAGATTTTATGCAAACTTAACCCTTTCTCAGCCAGCTGATTTGGAACTTTTATTGCCAGACCATTTTTGAATATTTTTTTTACTCTTTCACTTTAAGGGTCATTCCTGGGGGGTCTTTTAGTTTACCCAGGAAACCCATATATTGTTTTTTTTAAGAACAACCTGAACTTTCAAAATGTTCTAGAATTTTGGTGTAATTCCACCAATTACATATATCACATTACATATATCAGAAACATAATTTATTTTATGTATGAGAACACAGCAGATTTGCAACGTTCTATGTCTCCTGAATGCGCCAATACAAAATATGTATAGTTTTATGAAGATTTCTCACTTGTATAGATCAAAATCTCCATGCAGTACACTACCAAATTTCCAAAGCAATGCTCCACAAAACGGCATACTTCTGATTTCAAGGCCAAACATTCCACTTACAGTAGGTTTACCCTAGAAAACTACCCATTATTGGAAAAAACAGATTCTGGAGAATCAAAAATATGTAAATATATCTCTGTACTCCAAACTAACAAGTTGCAATTCTTTCCTAAAGTTATAATGTTTTATAGAAATTGATGAATTTTTTGAAAAATTACCTCAAAGCTTCCAATCTACAGCAGCATATCTCCCACACATCATTAGGTAACCATGTAAAACACCCTAAATATGAATGCCAGAGCTATCAGTTCTGTAATTCCAGATACTGCAAAATCAACACATTTACATCATTTTGGGGGGGAGTCAAAGGTAGAAAAAAGTACATTCACCCTAGAAAACCATATATTTTTGGAAAGTACACAATCCCCCAAATCCAAATTGGGTATGCATGTCTTTTTATTCCAAAGCACTAAGCCGCAAACCATAAATTTGTTGATTTTGGTGACATTTCCAAAAATCACCTCAAAACTTTTACCCTGCAGCATCTTATCTCCCACATACTGTTAGGTATCAAGATAAATCACCCCAAATATGAAAGCCTGGGGTCCTCTAAACAGTTTTATGTCCAATATATATTGGTTTACCTAAGCATGTGGCATATCGGGGCCCCAAAAATGAAGGCCCCCCCATATGGTCTGTCATTTCAGGTGCTGCAAAATCAACACATTTACATCATTTGGGGGGAGGCAAAGGTAGGAAAAAGTATGTTCATCCCAGAATACCATATATTTTCGGAAAGTACAAATTCCCCCGAATCCAAATTGGGTATGCATGTCTTTCTACTCCAAAGCACCATGCCTTAAACCTTTCCTAAATCTGGTGATTTTGGTGACATTTCCAAAAATCACCTCGAAATTTCCCCCTTGCGTAATCTTATTCCCCACATACTATTCGGTACCAAGATAAAACACCCTAATTATGAAACCCTGGGGTCCGCTGAACAGTTTGATGCAGAATGTAGATTTATGGAAGTACATGGCATGTAAAGACCCCAGAATCTACCTTGTGCATACTTATTTGATGCTTCACATTTACACTAATTTATAAATTTGCCAGTTTTATGTGGGATAAAGCTACAAAAATTGATGGTGGCCCCAAAAACCATACCATATAACTAGGTAAATCAATAGGTAAATCAATAAAATAACAAAATAACTGATCCAACAGTATAGTTAGTGGTCAGAATGCTTGATCCAATACTCACGCTGGGAAATCAATAGGTTTTAGGGGAATAACATGAGAGAAACTGATAAAATGAAGAACTAAAAATAAAAGTAAAAAAATAGTGTGTGCCTGTGTGCAGAACTCTAAAAAGTGAATAAATATGTGTGTGTGTAATGTGAGTGCTTACATGTTTAAAAAAAAGTGTGGAAGTGGGAAAAAAAAGTGGAAAGGCAAAATAAAAAAATCTAACTTTAGAAAAATGTGTAGTGTGTGTGTGTTTGCATGTATGTGTTTGTGTATGTGTGTGTGAACGTATATAAGAAAGGCCACCTACCATTCCTGGGTGCAAGGGAATCTGTGGCAGCAATGAAGGTCCCAGATCCGCAGAAAAACACGCAGCAGGAAGTGTGTGGGTGGGTTCTTAAGGCAGAGCTCTTCCTTCTCCGTGCGGTCCTAAAGTCCTCCATGTGCTCTGGTATGTAAGACCTGTCCTGTGATGATTGAGTCACAGGACTGACCTAAAAGCCCCCTGGGTTTGTTGCCTAGGGGGTTGTCCATCTCCCTGACCCTCTGCGGAAGCGGCAAAAGCTGCCAATGCAGAGGTTTTTGCCCTAAAAGTGCA
Source organism: Xenopus laevis (assembly GCF_017654675.1). Lineage (NCBI taxonomy): Eukaryota > Metazoa > Chordata > Amphibia > Anura > Pipidae > Xenopus > Xenopus laevis. Next base: position 57,650,752 of record NC_054382.1, on the reverse strand, counting down.
GAACGTATTATACATTCTTGGCACTTAGAGCACTTGCATTCCAGCACATATAGAATACATGCTTGGCAGGCAAAGCATTAAAACATGAGGAAAAAATACCCCTTTTCTCGGATAGAATGCTTTCCAATAATTAAACACCATCAGCCTTCCTGGACTACCTGACATGCCGGCCACCCAACCACTAGGGGTCAGATGGGCAAGCGTAATCAGGCAGATAAGTCACTAAAATCACCAAATTTAGGAATGGTTTGCGGCTTGGTACTTTATAGTACAAAGACATGCATACCCAATTTGGATTCAGGGGAATGTGTACTTTCCGAAAATATATGGTTTTCTGGGGTGAACGTACTTTTTTCTACCTTTGCCACCACCCAAAACTATGTAAATGTGTTGATTTTGCAGTATCTGAAATGACAGACCAAAAGGTGGTCTTCCTTTTGGGGCCCCTATATGCCAAGTGCTTGGGTACACCTATACATATTGGGCATCAAACTGTTCAGAGGACCCTAAGCTTTCATATTTGGGGTGATTTATCTTGATACCTAAAAGTATGTGAGAAATACTATGCTGCAGGGTGGAAATTTTGAGGTCACCAAAATCACCAAATTTAGGAATTGTTTGCGGCTTGGTACTTTGGAGTACAAAGACATGCATACACAATTTCGATTCGTGGGAATGTGTACTTTCGGAAAATATATGGTTTTCTGGGGTGAACTTACTTTTTTCTACTTTTGCCCCCCCCCAAAACGATGTAAATGTGTTGATTTTGCAGTACCTGAAATGACAGACCATATGGGGGTCTTCCTTTTGGGGCCCCTATATGCCACATGCTTAGGTACACCTATACATATTGGGCATCAAACTGTTCAGAGGACCCTAAGCTTTCATATTTGGGGGGATTTCTCTTGATACCTAAAAGTATGTGGGTACTACAATGCTGCAGTTTAGAAATTTTGAGGTGATTTTTGGAAATGTCACCAAAATCACCAAATTAAGGAATGGTTTGCGGCTTGGTACTTTGGAGTAGAAAGACATTTATACCCAATTTGGAATCTGTACTTTCCTGAAAATATATGGTTTTCTGGGGTGAACGTACTTTTTTCTTCCTTTGCCGCCGCCAAAACAATGTGAATGTGTTGATTTTGCAGTACCTGAAATGACAGACCATATGAGGGTCTTCCTTTTGGGGCCCCTATATGCCACGTGCTTGGGTACACCTATACATATTGGGCATCAAACCGTTCAGAGGACCCTAAGCTTTCATATTTGGGGTGATTTGTCTTGATACCTAAATGTATGTGGGAAATACGATGCTGCAGGGTGGAAATTTTGAGGTGATTTTTGGAAATGTCACCAAAATCACCAAATTTAGGAATGGTTTGCGGCTTGGTACTTTGGAGTACAAAGACATACATACCCAATTTAGATCCGTGGGAACGTGTACTTTCCGAAAATATATGGTTTTCTGGGGTGAAATTACTTTTTTTCTACTTTTGCCCCCCCAAAACTATGTAAATGTGTAGCACCTAAAATGACAGACCGTATAGGGGGTCTTCATTTTGGGGCACCTATATGCCATGTGCTTAGGTACACCTATACATATTGGGCATCAAACTGTTCAGAGAACCCCAGGCGTTCATATTTGGGGTGATTTATCTTGATACTCAATAGTATGTGGGACATACAATGTGGCAGGGTGGAAGCTTTGAGGTTATTTTTGGAAATGTCACCAAAATTGCCAAATTTAGGAACGTTTTGCAGCTTGGTGCTTTGGAGTACAAAGACATGCATACCCAATTTGGATTCGGGGGAATGTGTACTTTCCTAAAATATATGGTTTTCTGGGGTGAACGTACTTTTTTCTACCTTTGCCGCCTCTCAAAACGATGTAATGTGTTGATTTTGCAGCACCTGAAATGTCAGACCACATGGGGTCTTGATTTTGGGGCCCCTATATGCCACGTGCTTAGGTACACCTATACATATTGGGCATCAAACTGTTCAGAGGACCCAGGCTTTCATATTTGGGGTGATTTATATTGATACATAATAGTATGTTGGAAATACGATGTTGCAGGTTGGAAGTTTTGAGGTGATTTTAGAAAATGGCACCAAAATTGCCAAATTTAGGAAGGATTTGCGGCTTAGTGCTTTGGAGTAGAAAGACCTGCATACCCAATTTGGATTCAGGGGAATGGGTACTTTCCGAAAATATATGGTTTTCTCGAGTGAACCTACTTTTTTCTTACTTTGCCCCTCCCCCTAACTATGTAAATGTGTTGATTTTGCAGTATCTGGAATTACAGAACTGATAGCTCAAATGGCTTGTTAAGGGATCACATTCAACATTTTGTCTTAGTGAATGGAATTATGAGCTGCAATCAGCATGGCTTTATGAAGGATAGGTCATTCCAGACAAATTTGATTTTTATGATGAGTAACATGCTGGACAGTGGGGGGCAGTAGATGTGATTTATTTGGATTTTGTCAAAGCATTTGCTCCACAAATGACTGCTTTCTATACTAAGGTCTGTTGGGCTTAATGAAGTCGTTTGCACATGAAAAGGAAACAGGCTACAGGATTGGATACAGTAGGGTAGTTGTTAATGGTACATTCTCTACTTGGAGTAAGGCTCTTAGTGAGGTCCCTCAGGGCTCGGTATTGGGACCACTTTTATTTAACATGTTCATTAATGACTTAGGGGAGGGTATTGTAAGTAATTTTTCAGTGTTTGCAGATGACACAAAACTATCCAGCCCAATTAATTCCATTCAGAATGTGGCATCCTTGCAACAGGATCTTGACAAACTGGCAATCTGGGCAGCTAATTGGCAAATGAGATTCAATGTTGATAAATGTAAAGTCATGCACCTGGGATGTAAAAAGATCCAAGCCACTTATACCCTTAATGGGACTACACTAGGCAAATCCATTATGGAAAAGGACCTTGGAGTCCTTGTAGATGATAAACTTGGATGTAGCAAGCAATGCCAGTCAGCTGCATCAAAGGACAAATAAAGTCTTGAGCTCTCTTAAAAGGGACATAGATTCACAGGAGGAGGGGGTCATTCATCCAATGTATAAAGCACTGGTAAGACCCTATCTAGAATATGCTGTACAGTTTTGGTATCCAGTGCTCAAAAAGAAAATTATTGTATTAGATGGGTCCAGAGAAGGGCAACTAAGCTGGTAAAAGGTATGGGGAAAGACTGGCCAAATTGGGGTTATTCACGCTGGAGAAGAGGTGCTTAAGGGGTGATATGATAGCTATGTATAAATATAAGGGGATCATATAATAATCTCTCTAATACTTTATTTACCAGTGGGTCTTTCCAGCTGACACGAGGTCACCCATTCCGATAAGATGATAAACTTGGATGTAGCAAGCAATGCCAGTCAGCTGCATCAAAGGACAAATAAAGTCTTGAGCTCTCTTAAAAGGGACATAGATTCACAGGAGGAGGGGGTCATTCATCCAATGTATAAAGCACTGGTAAGACCCTATCTAGAATATGGCGTACAGTTTTGGTATCCAGTGCTCAAAAAGAAAATTATTGTATTAGATGGGTCCAGAGAAGGGCAACTAAGCTGGTAAAAGGTATGGGGAAAGACTGGCCAAATTGGGGTTATTCACGCTGGAGAAGAGGTGCTTAAGGGGTGATATGATAGCTATGTATAAATATAAGGGGATCATATAATAATCTCTCTAATACTTTATTTACCAGTGGGTCTTTCCAGCTGACACGAGGTCACCCATTCCGATAAGAAGAAAAGAGGTTCCACCTAAATATTCGGACAGGTTTTTTTACAGTGAGAGCTGTGAAGATGTGGAATTCTCTCCCAGTTGTACTCGCTGATACATTAGATTGCTTTAAGAGGGGGTTGGATGGCTTTTTAGCAAGTGAAGGAATACAGGATTATGGAAGATAGCTCATAGTACAAGTTGATAAAGGGACTAGTTCAAAGAAAGGCAATTTTCCATTGGGGGCACCTGAAACCCCGGGCTAGTGCTACTATCAGCAGAAAACTGCATCAGCCCAGGGTTCTTACAGTGAGCACCACAGAGCAATCCTCTTCCTGCTTCTTTGGTCTTCTCACAGCTGCACATGCTCAGTAGAATGAAATGCCGAACGTTAATGAAAAAAACTGCTATTTCATTCTACTGCGCATGTGTCTGCTCTGGGAAATTTGAAAACCAAAGAAGCAGAAAGAGGATTGCTCCATCGTGATCACTGGGAGAACCCAGGCCATTTCTGCTGATAGGAGCATCGGAACAGGGTGTCAGTAAATATAATTGCTTGGGAATGCCTAACTTATGGTACCCCAAGTGTAAATTGCCTTTCCTTCTCCTTTAATTCTCTTATAAATAAGGCCACAGCTTTAGATTTTGAAGGAATCACATTCATAACAAAAATGGTGAAAGCCTTGCAAAGTATATTATTTTAATAAAGACAAACAACCCTTCTGGGTTTTTTTTCCAATATTATTTGGTGCATTTTATATCTAATATCCCCTATATGGTTGAGTATACCAGGTGCTAGTCATGTTTAATTCTGGTAAATTCTTTTGTTTTTTTTTACATCAAGAAAACAATATAGGTCTCATAAATGGTCTAATAATAAGTCTAATCCATATACATATATGCTACATAACCCATGGGGCAAGTAGAAAGCACAGAACATGCCCCATAGTGCTAATTTTCTAAGCACTTGCACCACCAAGCTAGCTGCTGTTTTTTTTATTTCTGATCCAGAACCCCATGCATTAGGAGGCACATTCTAGCACTGTCCTTACTATCCTTAGAGCAGATGGTAAGTGCAAGGCCAACATGCCCTGAAGGATAGGGCCTGATGCAGCCAGTGCAATGTATGGAGTGTGTGAAGTGGGAGTGGTGTTTTCAGCATTGATCCATTGTAATCATAGTAACATAGTTACTACTAAGGGGCAGATTTACTAATGTTCGATTGGTCAATTCGAATTTGAATTTTCAAATTTTTTTTTTGGTCAAAACTCACAGGGACTCATTTATAAACACTGGGAAAATCTGCACCTGGGCAGTAACCCATAGCAACCAATCAGTGATAAGCTTTTTACATTCAGCTGCAGGATGAACACTGAAAGCAGTCATCTGCTATGGGTTACTGCCTAGGAGCAAATTTGTCTAGTGTTTATTACTGAGCCCCACTATTTCAAACTTAAAACCACCAACTTGAATTTGAATTCAAACATGAGATTTATCATATCTCAACCCTGGAAACAGTTCTTCACCACCTAAAACCTGCTGAATTATTGTAGAAGTCAATGGCAGAGGTCTGATAAACAATTTGAATTTTTTTTCTGAGGAAATCTCGATTCAAATTCAATTTGGATTATCGGGTCATTCCTATTCAGTCGAATGTTAGATGGTTGTATTTTTTCTTCAATAACCTCCCATTCTTATTGTGAGTACATGCATTACTAATTTATTGGAATAAAAAAAATTTACACAACTTTGAAATTTGACCTTTGATAAATAACCCACAAACTGAGAGTTAACTTTTTTTCAACCAGGTTGATGGGTGTCTTTAGAATTTAGAATTGTCAAGCCATGGAAACTTGTGCTTTATATATACAGGTATGGGATCCGTTACCCAGAACCCCGTTATCCAGAAAGTTCCAAATTATGGAAAGGCCATCTCCATAGATGTAATTTATAATCCAAATTTTTGAAAATGATTTCCTTTTTCTCTGTAATAATAAATCAGTACTTTGTACTTGATCCAAATTAAGATACAATTAATCTTTATTGGAAGCAAAACCATCTTACTGAGTTTATTTAACGTTTACATGATTTTCTAGTAGTCTTAAGGTGGGAAGTTCCAAATTATGGAAAAGACCTGTTATCCGGAAAACCCCAGGTCCAAAGCATTCTGGATAATAGGTCCAATTCCTGTAGTAAACAAAACCTTATTTTATATTATATGACAAAGGTGTTAATGCCAGTAATAAGTGTTTGATAAGAGATTAGATAAGTAAAGATGTGTTGGACAGACAAATGTGCTACAAACACATTTTTGCAATCTCCATATAAACATTATCCCAATATATGGCAAGAATAAATGTAATTAGTATAGGCCTTTCAGGGGAACAATTCTACTATCTTACATGGTTTATAGTAACACAGTGTGGGAATGCTTCAGAGATGAAAAATATTCATGTGTGTACCATGTTGTGTATTTTTTTCTTTTATAACCTGCTAGTTTCTCTCCTAATATTGCTTAATATGAGTTTTTCAATGAACAGTTGACGTGGCATCCAATTATGGGGTCTGCAGATGTAGAACAGTTTCCTATTTTAATGTCATAAAGATCAAAAGACAGGAAAAGCCGAAAACATAAAGAGTTGGATTAAACTATAATAAAACAGGAAAAAAATACCTATTTTTAGCACTTTATTTTCAATCAGTATATGTTATTCACAGGTTTTTTTAGACCAACTAAAAAGCACTTTTGTGTTCAACATATGCACATAAATAAAAGGGGGGATAATATTTGATTTTAAAAAATAGTAAACGATAACTGCTAGTATTAAGACCATGTGAAGGCAAAGGAACAAAGCATACTTTCATTGCTAATCATGTTAACATCAAAGATTTAAAGTGCATTTGCCTATTCAGAGGAAATGCCATCACACTTCTGACAATCACATCTGCCACTAATATCATCCGGCATGTGGTCAACTCTCTGTTTTTACTTTTATCTCTCTACCAAATTTTCATGTCATGATTTTAACATGTGATGTTGAATTCAGGTCAATACAAAATATGTACAACCTTTCTTTCTGTTCCACTTTCAAGATACATCCATGTGTCTGTTGGAACCCCAGAGTTTATAGAACCAATCTGGGAATTATTAATTCTATAGGGAAAAAGAAAAATGTTTTTAACTTACAGAGCACTGTACTTTTACACTGAGAAGGGAAGCAACTAACAGAAGATCAGAAGATTTATATTTTTGGACATTTTTGTTATGAATTCTCCATTATTACATTAGTTGCCCTTTGTCCTTGAGAATAAATACCTGTCCTGCACACAAATTAATGGTATTAAAATATTCTACTGTTTTTCTACCTGTTATTTAAATATATATATATATATATATATATATATATATATATATATATATATATATATATATATATCTATCTCTATAGATATATATATATATATCTATCTCTATAGATATATATATATATATCTATCTCTATAGATATATATATATATATCTATCTCTATAGATATATATATATATATCTATCTCTATAGATATATATATATATATATATATATATCTCTATAGATATAGATATATATCTCTATAGATATAGATATAGATATATATAGATATACTGTATAGAGATGTATAGAGATATATATATAGAGATATATATATAGAGATATATATATATAGATATATATATATATATATAGAGATATATATATATATAGAGATATATATATATATATATATATATATAGATATAGATATAGATATAGATATAGATATATAGTGAATAAAGTACCCCCTCTTGTAAAATATAAGGATATTATAAGTTACCGAGGAGTTTCATGACCATATAAAAACACGAGGCCGAAGGCCGAGTGTTTTTATACAGGTCATGGAACTCCGAGGTAACTTATAATATCCTCATATTTTTCAACTGGGGGTACTTTATTTATTATAATACACAAGTTTCAGTGAGTCATGTGACAGAAATGACATCAGAACTCACCGTTTATAACTGATGACATCAGAACTCACCGTTTATAAGGATATAATTTACAGGATATTCATGGCTTTTGTGTATTATATAGATATATAGAGATATATATATATATATATATAGAGATATACTGTAGATATATAGATATAGAGATAGATATTATATTTATCTCTCTCTCTCTCTCTCTCTCTCTCTCTCTCTCTCTCTCTCTCTATTATATATACATTATTTTATTAATGAAATGTTATTTATTTTGTTGCATGGAATATGACATATAACATGATTTAATTGGCAGAAAAAATGCTCAAATCCATAAATCCCCTCAGTGGCTAATAACAAAAAGGGATGCCTGGGTGGTTGCTGAAACCATAGTTCCAAGAGAGACTCACCACCCTGTAAAGGAAATAGAGATTTGGTGGATCAGGAGCAAGTTTGGGGAGGTTATGGAAGGGGTGGGGCAGCTCCAAGCCCCTGCTTAATGCAAAATACATAATTGCTTTGAAGTGAGCCAGATTTATAACTCTTTCCAAATCTGGAATTTATACAAATAATATAAATATTATTTCAATATCATACTTTAAGTAACTTGAATTAATAATGTGACCTGGTGAGCTAACTGCACAATATTTATGAACTATCTTAAATTAAGGGGCTTATTTATCAAAATACTAATTCTTCCACAATTTGACCTTATTTATTATTAAAAAAGCTCAAGTTAATAGGATCAGGGAAAAACTCAATAAAACTGAGTGAAAACCGGAATCGTAATCTTTTTTGGGCTTTTTCCTGAAAAGTCCAAAGTTTTTGGATTTTTGCCAGAAAAGCTGGATTTTTGGGCTAATTCCAGCGCAGACCACAGAAACTTCCAAATAGGATAGGGACCATCCCATTGACTTATATAGAACATTGGGAGGCCTGAAATGGCAGATTAGGACTTCAAGGAATTCAAAATTTTTTTCCACTAAAAATTTTGATTTTATAAAAACCTTTTATCAAAAGGTTTAACTGACAACCCTGATTATTTTACAGAAAGTCATTCTCATTGAGGAATGAGATGTTGAATTCCATAGAAGGCTATGATTAGACTTTTATTTTCTTTTTTCCTTTCACTTTTTTTCCCCTTGATCACCATTGTTATTGGTTAAACTAAAGTGTGGACAAGCATTGTTAGCTGATTATTGAGTTTGAAAAACAGAGCAGTGATTTATATTGTCAACTACAACATCTAGCAGCACTTAAGGACTTAATGACAGTAGGAGTTTTATAATAAGTGACGAAAATATGAGTTTGAGGAACCTTGGGCCTTCCTCTTTCTAGTGTTTAGTACTAAGAAACATGATTAAGGAGTTTTTTTTAAATTAAAATATCTGACTTTTGGGGGTTATTATTAAGCTCCGAATTTTTCTGGTCAGACTTTTAAAGGGGAAAATACAATTTCTTTGGAGAAAAAAATACTTTTTTGGGATTTAGTAAAGTCTGATGGTGTTAAAAGTCCAATGAAAAAAGACCTGCCAAGAACATTAAAAAGTGAAGGCAGATGCCCTGTTAACAATTGGAAGATTTTCTGAGTTGCACTGGGTTTATAAAAAAACCCCAAAGGTTATGAGCAAAAAATCCGTAAAAATCGTAGGATGTAAACGTGTGAAAATGTATTAATATACATATAGGGCAGGAAGGCCATGCAGATTTGGTTGGAGCAGTTTTCAAAAAATAGTGAGAACTTTTCAGATTTTGATAAATAACCCCCTACATTTATGTAAGTATATTTGCATTTTTACATTGTTTTTGTGGATTTTTTCTGACTTTTGTTTGTTTGTATCACATTGTAAGTGTGTCTTATAATGATACATTCTTTTTGACATAATAAAACATAAGTTCACACTGCACGGGTTACTGGTACCAAGTAACTTTACTTGCCTTCTGTGACCCCTGAACATACCATTTAAAGCAAAATTCAGCCTAATTTTCTTACCACCATTGTTTATTCATTTTATGTATAAAGAAGTTTTGATTGATTAAGGCTGGAAAGATGTTTATGAATTCATCTGTTAATAATTTTGAACTAGATTTTGCATTGAAGAAAAAAAAAAAGAGGGACTATTGGCAAAATGTATTTGGATGTACATAAAAGTGCAAGAGGCTTTGTCATCAGAAATAATTAACAGTAGACTTGTAATGAAATAATTAAATTAGCAATATTGTTTCAGTAGATTGTTTCAGTTGACCAGTTCTGTCATTGGTATTATTCTAGCTGAGGACATAGTATGAGTATGATTCATTGTGCACTTGCACAAGAGAAATTGAATGGATAAACTAAATGCATTGTCCAGAGGACTCGTATAGCTTGATTTTAGGGTATCTACACAGGCAACAGATAAGCAAAGTTAATACAATAGAACTGTAAGAGTCTCCAAAAACTATATTACAAAAAACATCATCATATTTCTTATTTCCTGTCTCTTTAAATCTGAGAGGGTAATTAAAACACAGCACCATAAATTATTTAGATAGTTGCTAACATTAGAAACAAATTCTAAATGATGCAGTCTTCATTTTGCCCCAGAAGGATGTAAGGGGAAGGCTGGGTCAATGGGATACCATATTTATTACTTATTATTAAATATATATATAATTATACCATCCTATAAATAAAGTTGAAGTGTCTCTGCGTCCAGTCCCTGTGTCCGTGGGATTGCGCTACTGCAATATAGAATCTCTGGTGAAAAAGCATCTAGCAAACTTATTTAAAGAAATATACATGAAAAAAGTATTGATGACCAATGTAGGAAGCAGAATTAAGAAGTAAATAATCAGAATGACACTGGATATAGATATAGATATAGATAAAGATAGATAGATATTACAAAATATAAATTTACATACATCTTGACAAATTTGCCATTTATTTTACACAGCTTTTTACACCACTATTCTGGCAAATTCTGTTTTACATAGCATAATAATTATGCCCCTTAATGTATTACCTGAAAAAAACTATGCCATTCAATGTCAGATCTAACCACCTAGAAATGTAGTTTCTTTGTTGATCACACTGTCTATTGGTATTTTTATGATTAGTTCAACAGATGTATAAACATTTTTTAATCATAATTGTCACAAATTCACACTTTTTGTAGCTTTACATTAAGGGGGTTGTTTATCAAAACTTGTAATTTTCTGATAATTTAAATAAAAAAGTTAGACCAGACTAGAATCCATGATTTACCCATATTTATCAATAAAAAAACGTTAAAAAATTGGATCAGAAAAACCATGACTTTGTTTGGATTGTCGCACGAAAAACCCATATTTTTCGAGTTTGATGCCCAAAAACCATGAAAAATTGGAGTTTTAATAAAAAAAAACTAGTGTCAAACCCCGAACATTTGGTGAGGGTTAAAACATCTTCAAAAGGTTAAGGGGACATCTGCCATTGACTTTTACATGAATTCAGCTGGTTGTAGATGTAACAGATTCAGGGCATAATAAATTGCAAGAGAATCGCATCTTTTTTTCATCATCATAAAAAATTTGCGCCTAATAAATACATTTTTTTTGAAGTATCTTTTTATTTTGTTTTAACAGGGGAGGAAGGGAAATGTGTAGGGGATTGGGAGTTTACAATAAACAAAAGAAAACAAAGTAAATAAATACACATTACAGTTTGCCTTGAGTTCTTTGTCGCACATCATTTATATTGACATTTTGGTGGTACATAGCTACTATAGCACCTATCAAGAGGATTAACCGGGGGGTTGGAGGTGGGGGATATAGGGTTCATGCTCAGGGTGCACTTCCAACAAGGGGGGCCATATTTTATCAAATTTATTGGGGTACCCTCTGGCTTCATATGCCAGTTTTATATTTACCAGACCTTTGCCAGATTTACCAGACAGGCAGTGTTGCATTGTAGGGGCTTGAGGGGGACATCCACTTCATTACCACTGATTTCCTGGCATAGAACAGGATAGTTTTGATAGAGGTTCTAGTTCTAACTAGAGGGAGCAAACCTTCTACAATGCCCAGCAGTCACACTTCTGCCATACATGCCCCAGGGAATATGAGGGGGGTCATTTATAAACTTTGCGCAGGGCAGATTGGTTTGCAAAGTGAATATCTTTGCCCTGTGCATGGTTATATTTATAAAGCTGAATAAGAGGGTGCAAACAGAATTGCAAATTTTTTTTTTCACAATGTGAATATCTATAGCAGCTTTTTAAATATGTCACAATTAGCAAATTCCGAGATACAGGAAAGCAGGACTCTACCAGGCTCAACTTGATCAGCGGGTAAGGCCTCCGGTCACCACAGACAATGTCTGACCATTCAATGTACTTATACTCAAACAGGATATTATTGTATTAGAGAGGGTACAGAGAAGGGCAACTAAGCTGCTGAAAGGTATGAAAAATCTTAGCTATGAGGAAAGACTGGCCAAATTGGGGATGTTCACGCTGGAGAAGAGGCGCTTAAGGGGTGATGTGATAACTATGTATAAATATATAAGGGGATCATATAATAATCTCTCTAATGCTTTATTTACCAGTAGGTCTTTCCAGCTGACACGTGGTCACCCATTATGATTATAAGAAAAGAGGTTCCGCCTAAATATTCGGAAGGGGTTTTTTACAGTGAGAGCTGTGAAGATGTGGAATTCTCTAACTGAATCAGTTGTACAGGCTGATACATTAGATAGCTTTAAGAAGGGGTTGGATGGCTTTTTAGCAAGTGAGGGAATACAGGGTTATGGAAGATAGCTCCTAGTACAAGTTGATCCATGGACTAGTCTGATTGCCATTTTGGAGTCCGGAAGGAATTTTTTCAAATTATTGAGGCTTCAGATGGATTTTTTGCCTTCCTCTGGATCAACTGGCAGTTAGGCAGATATAAAAAAAAAACGTACTTACTATGTATACACAGTGTGCTGTGACACCCACAACCTCTATAACTTAGATACTCATGTAGAAGCTCTGCAGATACTCACTATGTGAGACCACATATCACATTTTATGTCTGATTGGGGCACCTACAAACATACCCCAGAGCAGTAAACAGCCATTACTGTTTGCAAGTGGACCTTGGCATCACTACTTTACGCTGAGGCACAGGTGTGCAAAGCTCCGCTGGAGTCATAATTGAATAATTGGTGAGGCCTATGTTTACCACAGACACCGTCTGACCCTGCAGTATACCTACAGTATGAACAGCATGAGGTGACTACCAGGACCTTCTCCACTCATAGACGCTATGCAGATATTCACTATGTAACATTATATGCTACCATTTATATTTGATTGGGGTGATTATGCCCCTATTCCAGAGCAACAAACTTAATTGGTATTTAACAGAAGCAGCGATACCAATCCCAAAAGATGCTTCCTTAGAATACATAAACTAGAATATTTATTAAAATCCCATCAACGGATCACAGTTCTAGCACAGATGTTGGGAATTGGAGGGTCAGCAATGAAGGAGCTAATTGTCAACTAACGCTGGCACAAACTTGTGTCACTTGTTGTTACCAACCCTAATTCCTAGTTTGAAGGACTTACCTTATTCACTCTGTGTTGGAAGGAGTTACTTAATATAACCAACTAAAGGGTCAAATGACATTTGATGAACAATAACAGCTATTGTATTCCTGTATTCCTGGTTTTATGCCCATGGCACACCTCCCCCGACCACCAGTGCTCTGATGCAACTAAGCTCTGGGCAACCACATTCCCCAGTTAACATTCCCCCTTGTTTGGGATACTAAGCCCACCAGACTTTCAGGGATGGGCAGGGTGGGGGATTACTGTTATGTTTTTCTTGTCTATTTCATTCTGGCTGGAGAGATTGGTTTAATTGTTTTAAGTTAAGGAACCAGAAGATGTCTTGGCACCCTGGAATCTCATCTGGGAAAGTGAATATATACAAATTCTTCATATTATATCTACATTAAATGTAGTGTTTTGTAATGTGTTGGGCTTAAACAACAAAGTTAAAGGAGCATTGTTTTTTAACTACCTTAAGTCCCCACATCCTGCTACACATTTGACACATTTGACTGGTAAAAGGGTCTTCGCACTGTGCAGACTGTGGGTCACTCACATGTACCACTCAACATATTCTTCATATGTCAAGGGTACATCACTCTTAATTAAGAAGTTGGGTTCAGACAAGTTGGGTTGTTTATTAATAAACATCTTTATTCCTCCCCCCCTTCACTGATACCATACTGCAAGAAATTTACCATGGTATTATACAAATGCCCCCTTCCCAATATATGCATCATGGGATGCCCTTTCCTAAACAGAATGACCCGACTACAGGCTTTACATCAAAGCTTGCTGAATGGGCAACACCATGCAACCTATTAGATGTATAGAGCTGGAAATTTCCTACTAAACAAGAATTTTCCTGCTATTCAGCAACACGCCACTCTCTATCCAGAATAGACCTAGCACTACTCTCTTCAGACCTCCTACCGAAAGTACGAGAGATTAAGGGGCCCATTTACTCAGCTCGAGTGAAGGAATAGAAGAAAAAATACTTAGAATTTTGAATGGTCGAATATGGCTACTTCGACCATCGAATAGGCTACTTCGACCTTCGACTACGACTTTGAATTGCGGTAAATCCTTCGACTTTGATATTCGAAGATGAAGGATTTACATTCGGCAGACCCCAATATCGAGGGTTAATTAACCCTCGATATTCGACCCTATGTAAATCTGCCCCTAAGTATCTACTCCAAGCAATCTCAGACCATGCACTCTATTCCTCTCTCTTGAGCTAGCAACCATAGCCAATGTTAGAGCTCATTCCAAAGGTGTACTGCAGAGCTTGGAGGTGGCTCTGCGTGACTCTGAGTCCACCTATATAGCAGACCCCACCTCAAATAACCATGTGGAATTTGACTCAATCTTTACAGAATATAACTAACTAAAAAACAGATGCTTCATGCTACGAGCACAGTGTTTGCCTCCAAAAATGGAAAGCCCCTGCCGTTCCTTGCTAAACCTCGTGAGAGCACCACAGCCATCCCCAAAATCATATCCTTTGCTGGGGAAATACTAACCTCCCCTAAAGATATATCTGTGGAGTTTAGCAAATTTTACAAATTACATTATACATCCATAGCTCATTATACAAATGCAGAATTGCATACATATCCAAATACAATACCCCTACCAAAACTTTCTCATCACCAAGCTAAATATATGTCTAGTATAGGTAAATCTAAAAACAATTGGACTTGCAGAGTAATCAATGAAGACTTTTCACTACTCATCCAAGCAGCTTCTTCAGTTCAAGTGACTGGTGAGGGAAGTTCATATAAACTCTTCCCCTAATCCAATCACAATGGCCCATTGTAACTCTTCAAAGAGGTGACATCTGAAGAAATCCACAGAGGTGTTGATTCTGTGTAGTTACTGTGATAGGATTATCCAATGTGTCATCCAAGATGAAAATCTTCATAAGATAAATATATGGACTTTCCCAT
This sequence comes from Xenopus laevis, assembly GCF_017654675.1. Classification (NCBI taxonomy): domain Eukaryota; kingdom Metazoa; phylum Chordata; class Amphibia; order Anura; family Pipidae; genus Xenopus; species Xenopus laevis. The sequence goes on along the minus strand of NC_054382.1, from coordinate 57,635,501 downwards.
TTCCCAACTCAAACTAGCAGAATCGATTCTGTCTTTTCCCTCAGGTAAATCCCCAGGACCAGATGGATTTACCATAGAGTGGTATAGGATCCATATCAAGGAAAGAGTTCCCAAGTTGCATGAAACACTGTCCCATGCATTTGAGGACTTTTCCTCATATCGACCAATTTTCCTACAACATGGAGATTAAAATCCTATCAAGTGGTATCACTTGATACAGCCAAGGCTTTTGATTCTATTAAATCCTCTATTTGTGGGAAGTCATGATTAGAATGGCCCCCTCATTTGTTAAATGGATCCAACTGATGTACAGTGAACCTAAAGCCACCATTAAAGTTAATGAAATTGTGTCCCCCTCATTTTACCTATGCCCATGGCGATAACGATTAGGCACTCCCCACAGATGGGAGAAATTCATAATTTTTCCTCTGGATAGTAAGATCCCAGAGATGATGGATCCTCAGTGCACACTCAAAATAAGCCAACACTTTTAAATACTTGGGCAAAAATTTTCACAAAGACCCAGCATAATTTCTCCTACACAACCTTCATCCACTCCTTACTAAATTCAAAGAGACCCTGGACCACTAGACAATATGCCATGCCATATCCCAAAGAAAACCCTACTAGATATTGTTCACACCCAATCGACCTAATCCGAAGCAATTAGGACTAGCATCACCTAACTATGTATTGTATTATCTACCTTCCCAAAGTATACATATAGCCATTTGGAAGACGTTTGACACTGAGAATCTAGAAGTCAACTCTTGAAGCACTTTACTTTACCATAATAGAAAGTCTAGGCAACACCCTATATAGGAGTAGAAAAGGTATAAGCCTGCTACCACCTGTGCTAGATGCCACTAAGAGAGCCTGGGATACTTATGATGCAGCTAACCAATAAGGGGGGGGGGATATGTCCTCAGCTCTACATTTTATTAGGAATCCATTGTCATTCCCATATGACTATTCAGCCAAAGCAACATACATCTTATCAAAATCTTTTGTTTAATAATGATAATAACAATGGTGCAAAAATATAATAACAATAAAAGACTATCATTTGTGGAATGAGAGAGTTTCCTAATTATAATTTATTATCTTTAAATAAATCAAACCACTATAGGTGTTTACATCATGCTTATTCCTTCTTGGAAGATTGCTCTGTGTGCTGTAAAAATTTTCTGACACAAATACTCAGAGTCTCTAATATAATCCAGAAAAGACAATTGCATTTTTATAAAGCATTCAGCATTTATTTAAACAAATTTGTCAAAAGTGCACTTGGTCCCATTTCTTCTCCTTTGCAACTTTCTTGGTCAATCTCTGCTTTCTGATATGCTCCATTTATCTGGCATGTTCCCAATCAAACTTTATTTTCCCATTTATTAATCAACAGTTCAACATGACTGTCTGAAGTATATCAGTATAGAAGTGGATCATGAGCATTTGCCAGATGAGACTCAGATGTACAGGTATGGGACCTGTTATCCATAATACTCGGATTAAAAAGTGTATTAAGTAATGATGGCTTAATGAAGATAGTCAGGTGGTTAGCCCCACAACATGTGTAAATAAAGTTCATGGGTATTTAAGGGACATGACCAGCACAAGCCACACCTCCTCTGATGAAGCACCCAATAGTGTGAAACGCGTCAGGAGGGAGTGGCTAACATGAGGTAGACAGACCAGGGGGGAGACCACTGCATTGTGGTGTGTTATGCCAAAAGCTTTGTTTGGATGTATTAATATGATAACGAGTTTCTGGATAACAGATCCCATACCTGTACTATGCACCAGTTTATGGTTCATACTTGAAACATCTCTTGAAATATTTACGAGTTGCTGAAAATACTGTAGCCAGTTAGTGCATACTGTTTGCACTTATCATAAGCACAAAATTATCACCCTTTCAATAAAAAAAAAATAATTTGTATTGCCTTACATCAACATCAGTTATATCTTCAAATACTAGTTAGTTTCATTTTCTAAAGTCAGCTAATGGTTGTATTGTCTTCAATTTTTCTCTGATCTTATCATTTCATTAAGTCAGCTCTCTCTTCATGTTATGTATTTGGTATATTAAATAGGATTTCTTTTAGGGATGAGTGAAGTTTTTCAATCAGTATATTTTTGCACTAAATATGCAGCTTCTCCAGTGGCAAAATATTAACCAATCCATTTCACTTTGTGTTCTGTTTTGCAGGACAAAAAATATGGTCTTTTGTGCTGGAAAAATCTGAAAAACTTTGAAACCCCATTGCCTTCCACATCAACCAGTGGAATCAGAGACCTCCCCAGTGCTCCTCCTGTCTATCTAGGAAGCTGTCTGTGTGCCATGCATAAAATAAATGGAACCTTCTTTTTCTATGAAGAACAGTTTTATAATAGTTTCAGTATAGTTTATGACAATATAGTTTATTACAGTACAGTTTATTACAAATCAATTCCACCTTCCCTTGACACCAATGCATTTCAGCAAAATGCCGAATTGCTGTTTTAGCCTATGGGGGTACTCCTGGAACCTCAATTATTACAAAAACTTTGATTCGAATTCAATCAAATACGATATTACTACGATTTGTACGATTTGAATTCAGGCAATTTGAACTAATATGGACTATTCACCTGCAAAATCAGTGACCAAATTTCCAGACTTAAAATATTTTTTAAATATATTAAAAATGCATACCCATAATGACTGTAAAGCAAACTATGCAACATTTCTGAATAAGTTTTAACCTGTATTAAATAATCACTTGGGCCTAGTAACAAGGATACTGTTGTTCAGCAATCTGAGGTGAAACCAGCAGGAAATCTGGACAAAATTTTACTTTGCGAGCAAAAATCAGATTTTGGGAAGTTGTCGCTAATGTATTATGGCAGTCCTAAAGTAACCATTGCATATACAGTAGATATGCCCGACTTACTATTGACACAAGCTATATAGCAGCGTTTGTTGTGGGTTCATACCCCAGAACATTCAGTTTGACAACCTGAACATATAGGGCAGATTTATTAAGTAGTTAAAAAACATGTATAGTAATCCCTCTAACGCCTAACGCGTTTCATGCTTACCCAGCACTTAGTCATAAGCATGAAACGCGTTAGGCGTTAGAGGGATTACTATACATGTTTTTTAACTACTGATGTGAATAAAATATATTTTTTTATTGAATAGCATGTTTTGGAGAAATTATTGAGATTGTGGTTTTGCCTCTTTTTGGTCACTAGAGGTCTCCAACATGCTTACTAATAGTATTTACTACTTCTGCTCCCAATTTGATTTAAACAGATTTATTAAGGATCGACTTGCAAATTCGAATTTGAATTTTCAATTTTTTTATGGTCAAAACTGTCAAATTTGAATTGTGAATAATCCAAACTCGATTTGAATTTTAATTTGGATTAAATTTTGAGAGTTATCACACCTTGGTGCTTTAAAACCTCAAATTCGACTATTCACCACCTAAAACCTGCAGAGTTTATGTATATGTCCAATGGGAGAGGTCCAGGGACCAATTTAAACATGTTACTAGCCTTCCTGACAGTTGAGTTTTTTCAGCGAAAAAACTCGATTTGAGTTTAGTCTAATTGGATTCAAAATCAATTTGCGCTTTAAAGTCTGTAAAATTTGTATGAGTTTTAGATATTCCATTTTTTTATTAAATAACCTTACCACCTCAAATTTTGAGTATATTCAAATTTATTATAGTTTAAAATAACTCACATGAATTGGAAATTCAACCTTTCATAAATGTAACTCCCCAATATCTTAGAAAGGTTAAACCAAAACTTATGAAACCTAAAATAAAACTTAAAAATCCTATAGTTCATTAACTAAAAAATCATGGACATACCTTTTTGGACTTACATTTTTCAACCTTATTTCAGCAAAACAATAGCCAGGAATGCAAATTTTAGACCTTTTCTGAATTGTTGCACATTCTGAATAGTGAATTTAACTAACTTGTGAAATGAAAGCTGCTCTTCTCTATCTGATTATAGTGGATACTGGAATAATCAAAATGGAGTAAAATGTAAACATGTAAAATCTGAATCTGGCATCAAGGCTTGTTATTAAAGTTTTTGTGAGCATCTTAAAATATCAGTAAAATAAGGAAGATCAAAGAAGTTTAAAGAATGTTAACAAGTGTAATCTATTACCTGGGCAACAGTTACCAAACTGTAGGTAACGTTAATGATTTTAATAATATTGCTTGTTGCACCTTGTCAACAATTGAAACATCTGCAATGCAATGAGGCAAGATGATGTATGTCATATGGCATATAAACTCTTCAATTATGATTGCTTTGGGCATAGCCAAAAGGGGCTGCTAAGATTAAAATTTATGGTTAAACAAAAGTCTAAACATTGATCCTCTTTTTACAGATGCCTGCTGTGAAAATCTGAGATTAAAAGAAAAGTTTTTTTTTACACTTAAGAATGCATTAGTCCATATAGCATACTGACATTTTTAACTTTCCTGTTTATTTTTTTATTTATTTCAAAACACACCTTTTGGGTCATATGTATAAAACTGTGCCAAAATGGCATTGGAAAACAATTTATATCATCACCTTGACTTTATATATAAAAGTAAAAATTTGCATATTTAGAAAGTTGTAACAATGAGTAGCAAAAATTGTGTGGAAAAATTAATTGTTAGATGCTTGAACTTTAGAACATTGTACACACCCCTGATCCCATTTTTAATCTGTAATCTTAAAACCTAATCCTGTTTGTTATAAATGAATGTAAAGTTTGGCGTAACTTTCTGGCACTATATAAACAAATAATGGTGATATTTAGAATTCTTTGCCATCTGAATTTGTCCTATTGCTTTAAATGTGTTACTCCAATCACAGAGCAGTTTAAAATAATGACTTTCATTTTAGGAATAGATTTGTATAAAAAATATACATCATGCATGAAGTTAATTAATGTTCAAATACTACAAAAAGTTTTTATATATGTAGGGATGCACCGAATCCACTATTTTGGATTCGGCTGAACCCCCGAATCCTTTTCGAAAGATTCGAACCGAAAACCCTAGTTTGGGATGGGAAGAGAAAAACATTTTTTACTTCCTTGTTTTGTGAAAAAAAGTCACGTGATTTCCCTCCCAGCCCCTAATTTGCATATGCAAATTAGAATTCAGATACGGTTCAGCCGGGCAGAAGGATTCAGCCGAATCAGAATCCTGCTGAAAAAGGCCGAATCCTGGCCGAATCCTGAACTGAATCCTGGATTCGATGCATCCCTAAATATATGTCCTTTATTTTACACTAACCACAATAATTTTTTGGTATATACTATTTTGCACACCTCTCTAAATATGGTTTAAAATACAAGTATGGGATCCTTTATCTGGAAACTCATTACCCAGAAAGCTTCAAATTATATAAAGACCATCTGTTTGTGTGTGTGTGTTTTAACCTGCTAATGTATCTACACAATTAACATTTATGAGATAATTATGATAACAGTAATAAGCGCAGTTGCTATGCTTTCCAACTCTTCTGCTGAAATACCCACAATTCTCTGTCAGCATCAGCAAGACTATAGGACACGCTTTGTAGTCTCATTTCAGGAAGGTAGTCTGTTAGCTCATAAGCACATACACAAACATCACTGGTGTCGCTTTATTTGGCCTAGAGGTTGTTTACATTAAACCAGATTTCCTGTCTATGCTTATTGACATTAAAACAAACATTTTATTTAAGTTTATTGACACTATAAGTGCAAATTTTTGTCTCTAACACAGGTATGGGACCTGTTATCCAGAATGCTCGGGACCTGGGGTTTTCCGGATAATGGATCTTTCTGTAATTTGGATCTTTATACCTTAAGTCTGGGGAAATGGGTTTGCTGAGTCAGAAAAAGCTAGCAGGTTTGTAAATATGCTGAAAGACAACTTATTTTAGCTCTTTCAAGAACCTACTAGGAATGACTTGCTTTTGGATCTTGCAATAACTAATAATACCAAATCTATCTCTACCATTTGTGTGGGTAAACATTTAAGGAATAGTGATCATAACATGGTCTCCTTTGAGATTATGTTGCAGAAACAACTTTATAAGGGAGCAACTAAAACAATAAATTTTAGATGTGCAAACTTTGACAGTATAAGGGCATCTCTGCAACATATTAAGTGGGAAATGCTTTTCACAGGGTTAAACGCAGAACAAAAATGTGACATTTTTAAAATGCTGCTCAGTAAATATACTTGTCAGTATATTCCCCTTGTTAACAACGAATGTTGTTGCAAAAGCAAGCCATTGTGGTTCAATAGAAGTGTTGGTGTTGAGGTGGGTAACAAAAGCTTTTACAGCTTTCAAGTTAGCTGGGATAGCCAAAATGTTTATCTGGTACAAGGAGGCCAACAAATCATGCAAAAAAGCAAATCACACAAGCTAAAATCAATATGGAAAAGAGTATTGCAGCAAGCAGTAAAAATAATCTACAATTATTTTCTAAATATGTAAATAGTAAAAAAATTAAGCAGGAAGGGATGGGACCCTTAATATCAGATGGGGCGAGCAGGTTGATGAGAACAGAAAAGAACAGTTCATTTTTGGTCTGTCTACACAAATGAAGAACCAGTTAATGAAGGTTTTCTTCTTAATAATCCCAATCCTATTAATACAACTAATGATGCATGGTTCATAGAAGAGAAAATTCAAAAGAGACTAGAACATGCTAAGATAAACAAAGGTCTGGGACCGGATGGTATTCACTCCAGAGTACTTAGAGAGCTAAGCCCTATTAGTGCCAAACTGGTTTACTTAATGTACCAGGATTCAGTGAGGTCTGCCATGGTGCAGAGCGACTGGCGTATTGCTAATGTGGTGCCGCTATTCAAAAAGGGAATCAACAAGTAAGGAGTATTGGGGAGCACCTCCCATCAAATAGAAAACAACCGATGGTGTGCATGGTCAAATAATTAAACCAATATAAAAAAGAAAAAGAATTGACCTATTGCTTTGCACCTTCTCTCTTAGTCCAAAAACACAGTCATATGTCTACCCCTCAACATGTGTTAACTTTTAATAAATATCATTAAGAAAGAGAAAAAAGTTCAGATTAACACCATTAAAAATACGTTAGGTACAGGGAGACAAGATGCCACAGGATGGTGGGTTTAAAACAAATCTCTGCGGCAATATACTGTATATGCCAAATAATCCCACAAAATAATATGGTGACGTGTTGTTGTGTACTGGTATCAGCCTTTTCAGTACACAGACAATGTTAATCCACCATGCATAGCATTTTATACATTTAATTTGATATTACCACAGCACTATCTAGGTGCAACTCTTAGATTTATTGCGGCGGCAGCAGAAGTAGGTTCCGTTTCCCATCCATTTCGAACCAACCCCTTCGCCCACAGTATAAACCCTCCCAGGTACTGAAAGAGAAGTGCAGCTCTAAGCTTGCTGTGGCGATGAACTTATGATTCTATTTACCCACTGTTGCCAAGCCAACCCCTTCTCCCGCAGTGAACACCCTCCCGGTCGGTAAACAGGAGCAAAAATGTTCTCAGACTTGCCAGACTAATTGAATTTCCCTATATAAGAAGGTGAGCAGGGACCTCAATTCTGGGAAGGCAGTGAATGTAATCTACTTAGACTTTGCTAAAGCATTTTATACGGTGCCACACAGAAGGTTACTGGTTAAATTAAGGACTGTTGGCCTGGAGCACAGTATTTATACCATGATAGAGAATGGGCTAAAACATAGATTACAAATGGTGCTAAATGGAAAATTTTCTAATTGGACCAGTGTTGTTAGTGGAGTACCGCAGGGCTCTGTAATTGGTCCTTTGCTTTTAAACTTGTTTATTAATGACCTGGAGGTGGGCATTGAAATTACTGTTTCTATTTTTGTGGATAATACAAAACTATAGATTCCATGCAGGATGCTGCCACTTTGCAGAGTGATTTGACTAAACTGGAAAACTGGGTATCAAACTGGAAAATGGGGTCCGATATTAATAAATGCAAGATTATGCACTTTGGTAAAATAATATAAATGCAAGTTATACACTAAAATGCAGCGTGTTTGGAGTTTCCTTAACTGAGAAGGCTCTAGGGGGTTTTATGGATACTGTAGCATGTTGTCTAATTCTGGGCAGTGTCATTCTGTGACCTCTAAAGCAAATAAAGTACTGTCTTGCATAAAAAAGGGCATAAACTCAAGGGATGAAAGCATGGTTTCGCCCCTTTATTGGTCCCTGGTAAGGCCTCACCTGGAGTATGTGGTGCAGTTTTGGGCCCCAGTCCATTAGAGGGATATAAATTAGCTGGAGAGAGTGCAGAGATGTGCAATTAAACTGGTTAGAGGGATGGAAGACTTAAATTATGAGGGTAGACTGTCAAGGTTGGGGTTGTTTTCACTGGAAAAAAGACACTTGAGAGTGGACATGATTACACTTTACAAGTAAATTTGAGAACATTATAGACAAATAGCAGGGACCTTTTTACCCTGAAAGAGTATCACCGCAACAGAGGCCACCCCTTCAGACTAGATAAAAAGAACTTTCATTTGAAGCAGCGTAGGTGGTTCTTCACAGTGAGGGCAGTGAGGTTGTGGAATGCCCTGCCGGTTGATGCTGTGATGGCTGATTCTATTAATGCATTTAAGAGTGGTTTGGATGATTTCTTGGACAAGCATAATATTCAAGACTATTGTGATACTTAAATCTATAGTTAGTGTATGAGTATTTTTAGTTTATGTGAGTGTATGGATGGGTAAGTGTGTGTATGTATGGATGCTGGGTTTCATTTGGAGGGGTTGAACTTGGTGCAATTTTGGGTCGTTTCAACCCGATTTAACTACGTAACTATGTAACTATGAAGATCTAATTTTCCTTTTTTGTTTTTATGGGAAACCCCATGTCCCAAGCATTCTATATAGTCAATTCCATACATATACTCAAAAAGTAATAGCACCATTCAGAAAAAAAAAATCAACTTACTTAATAAATACAGTCTGTTTCAAATACAATGCTTGTCCAGAATCTGAGATCAAGTTCAGCAGTTGGCAAGAGGTGGTACAGGTATGGGACCTTTTATCCAGAATGTTGAGACCTGGGGTTTTCCGGATAACGGATCTTTCCGTAATTTGGGTCTTCATGCCTTAAGTCTACTAGAAATTCATTTAAACATTAAATAACCCCAATAGGCTGGTTTTGCTTCCAATAAGGATTAATTATATCTTAGTTGGGATCAAGTACAAGCTACTGTTTTATTATTAAAGAGAAAAATCATTTTTAAAAATTTGGATTATTTGGATAAAATGGAGTCTATGGGAGACAGCCATTCCGTAATTCGGAGCTTTCTGTATATCGGGTTTCCGGATAAGGGATCCTATACCTGTACTAATATATATCGATATTTTATTGTTCATATCTATCTTTTTCTAAAGCACAACATTCACAAATGACCAAGAGCTTTGTCCACAGGGGATTAGAAGATGAAAACAAATGGTCTATTGGTAGTTTCCTTTTGTCTTAAGTAGTGGGAAAAATTAATTTCAGGCTTACGCAATGATGAAAAATGTATGTGTCAGAAAATAAAGAACACAGAGTCTGATAGTCTGACTTCTTGAAAGCTTCTCACACTGCTTTTATTCTACATTAAAATGTGGTACAATGTTGTTTTGGTTACATTTCTTAAAGCAAATTTTAGTTTAATTATAGGGCACCAAACAGTTCCACCAATGCATTAAATACAACTGTAATTAAAAAAATTAGCACACTGAGGGATGCCGGCTTGTCCCACCCAAACCTATGTTGTCCTATTAATAACAATGGGAAAATAGAGATCCCACTATTAAAAACCCCCATATAATAATAATATCCAAATGTTTGAAACAATACTTTCTTGGGTATATCAAAACTGTTATATTTATGGTCCACACTTATACTGAGCTACATGGGGTCAGCATACATTATTTAGAACAATAGAGCCATCAATCTGTTAATCTATATCTTTGGTAAAATAACACATAAATAATAGCTATTATAATCCTATATTCTTGAGGTTTTCCTATATTCAAGAAACTGCTTTTTCTAAGGTGTTCTGATCATGAAAACTGCATAGTCACGTGCAGGAGTGAAATAATTTGTAGTGGTATGCCAAACTGTCTGACAATAATTACAACATCTGGCAAACTGTGGGGGTTCACTTTTCTCTCCATTTGTTTGGATATTCTGAACCATTTAGGCTCACAGCAATGTAAAGGGATGTATTTATTTATTTCCATATGATTATATATTTATTTTGACTGATTCATGGGATAAAACACAAAACAAATAGGTAAGGTGTACTGATGGATTTTTTAAATGAATATTAGCTCTAAATAAGATAAAGACAAACTGGGGCTCATTTATAAACTTCGCGCAGGGCAAATTGGTTCGCACATATTTGCCCTGCTCATGGCTATATTTATAAAGCTGAATAAGAGTGTGCAAACAGAATTGCAAATTTCGTTTTCACATTGTGAATGTTTATAAGAGCTTTTTAAATATGTCAAAAATCACAAATTGCGAATATTTATGGGCACACTGGGCGCAAATTCACTAACTTTGCCAGACGAAGTTTCGCCAGGGCGCCGGTAATTCACTAAAATCCGAAGTTGCGCTCAGGGAGGCGAAAGGTAGCGAAGTTGCGCTAGCGTTAATTCGTCAAGAAAAGCGCAGTTACACTAGCGATGCCTAATTTGCATATGGCACCAAGTTAAAGTACAATGGACGTATATGTAGCAGCAAATACATTACACTACACAAGCCTGCGAAATCTTCATAAAATAAAATAGAGGTGTTATATTGCCCTACACATGTGGCCACTGTATAGTTTAGGTGCCATATGTTAGGAAATGTAGGGGGGAAGGAGGGTACCCCAAAAAAATGTACAATCTTTTTCAGCCTATCACCCTTAAAAAAGGAAAAGACGCCAGCGTTTTTTGGGACTTAGAAAAAATTTCAACTTTTTTTGAAGAAATCCCTATCTACTCTATTGCACTTCGCCTGGTCTGAGGTGGCGAAGGCAAGTCTGGCGCATGAGGTAATGTTCAGTAAAATGCGCAAGCTAGTGAATTACCGTAGTTGCGTCCCTTCGTCATATTGCAACTTCGCCTGGCATAAGGGTGCGAAGTAGCGCTAGAGTAGGTGCACTTCGCTAGCGAATTTACGCCAGCACCCGTTAGTAAATCGGCGAAGTAACAAAATGACGTCACGCTGGCGAATTTGCACTAGCGTTAGGCTCTTCACACTTTAGTGAATTTGCCCCTGAATTACACTACAACTTTGGTGGCTGAGAATATTCGCAAAACAGTTTTATAAATTGCAAATTTAAGTCATGATCAACGATATTTTCATGCACAACAACCTTGCACAGTGGGCACACTCACGCAAAGACCAACCTCATTTGCTAGCCATTTGCGAAAATGTATTCACAATGCAAATTCTCAAAAACCGGAAAGACGGGCAGAGCAGTGCAATTTATTAGCGTTTAGGAAAAAGTTGGGGCAATACAACCGTTTGCAAATAAATATGCACTGCACAAACTTTATAAATGACCCTCACTGAATATTAGCTATGAAACCACCCTGGATTACACAGATGTTATTTTTTTACACTATATTTTCTTTAAAAAAAGTATCAGTTTTGTTTCTGATTTGCTTATGGTGTGTGCTTATATTTCATAAAAGTAGGTTATATTTAGGTTGTCTTTAGGTGAAGCGCATATATGCTTCAGTTATATACAGAAAAGTATGTATAAAGCTAGTGTAACCTGTTCCTGATGATATACCTATTATTGAAATAATTCTAGCTTTTTGTAACAGTTTTATACCAGCTGGGAACCTGGCAGTGGCGTAACTAGATATTGCTGGGCCCCACAGCAAATTATTTTTCAGGCCCCCAAAATTTTTAGCAGTTGACTTGTTTTACCAATATTTATTGAAACTGTATTTGAATTCGGGCTTTGTGGGGCCCCTATACCTCCTGGCCCCCCCTGCAGGCGCAGGGTCTGCTTCCTCTATAGTTAGGCCCCTGGAACCTGGGAAACCTTTATCTAGTTGTGGGTGGAGATATAGTAACACAAAACACACAATATACAACAGTAGAACTGTGTCCAAAAATATTTGGAATAATAGCCAAGCACATATATTCTGCAAAGATGCTGTATAGATCTGTGTACGCCATGCTACATTGGATTGCACATATCAATTTTCTTTGTTTTTCTTTTGATGAAGGATCTTTTGGGTGTACCAGTTTTTGTCTCGGTGTATTGCTAGGTTTGAAAAACATGGGGTGTGGTGTTTCTTTGACACTCCAGCTAAATATGGAATGACTATATGGCACCTAGTCTGTGTCTTAGTTGCTGTTTTGACAAAAGCCCAGTCTGGGTAGACACACACTTTCAATGTTCCGCTGAGATATTTGTGCTCCTTTTCTCCTTTTTTTATAGCAGTCTATAAGAATAGCAATTTTAAAATGAGCAAAGTTCAGTTATGAGCCTCACATAGTCACTTTCACATAGCAACATGACTGTCCCATTTAATAAACAGCAAAAATAGACCAAGATGTGACTAGCTTTTACAGTTTCAGTTTGATCTAAAAACCAAGCAGGTATGTGCCTGTGTTTTATATAAAGCAGGATTTTCCAGAAGACAGGGCACTTTTCAAAGCAAATTAAAGTTTATTCTTCAGAAACCTTTCTGGTTCAAATGCAGTATAAATCCCTATTTATATTAAGATGACATTTTGTAAAGAAAGAAGCCACATTCTCACACTTGGATTAATTTCTTTATCTTCTTTCATCCAAATGAGTGGAATATAATCTGCAATTAGGCACAGTATATTTGCTTAGAATTTTCCCTGGCAGGTAAAAAATATTTAATTACACTGGCTTCTTCAATTACATCATATGATCCATGTCACTTAAGAAATTAGCTTTCTAAAATGGGCACCAACTCTACAAATCTGTCCCCAGGTTTAATGGTATAGACTCAAGATGATTATACACTATATTCATTAATGGCTGCACAAGAACAATGTAATTAATTATGTTTTAGTAAGTAGTGGCCAACTACTCCCATGTTTTTTCTGCAATGTCAAGAATGCTGCATGGATATATCCATGCATAAATGGTGAAAATCCAGTAGAGGCAGGGCAGTTCTCTAAATGCAAATAATAAATATGGTAACAAGCAGTCCCAGGCATTTCAGTATTTTTAAGAACTCTTTTTAATATTCCCTGTAAGGTCTTGTTAAACATCTCCACCAGACCATCTGTTTGATGGTGATATGTTGATGTATGCAACTGTGCATTTTTAAGCAATTTACATAAATCTTTCATCACCTTAGACATAAAGAGAGTGCCTTAATCAGTAGGGATTTCTTTGAGGATACAAGTGCAGGAAAACATGTGCACCAAGAATGATCTATTGTACAGCACTGGCGTATAGGTTGGCACTTTATAAATATGTTTTTATTATTATTATTATTATTCCTTTCCTGAAAACACATACAACATAAAGGACACAAAAAAACTGAAAATATACAGAAATAGTTTTTTTCCATTTCCTTTTTGATAAATATAGATTAAAATATTATCATGGTAACTTAGTTAATTACATCACCTAATGAATAAATTAAAAAATTATTGCTGTAAATATTTGTTCTTTAGGGCTGCAGTAAATGGCACATGTATTTTAAGTATATAATAAAATGTACTTAACTATTCAAACAGGGTAATAAATCACTTTACATAACTATTTTTTAATGTAATATGGCAAGAAAAAAACAGGTAAAAGTATCTTTCTTATTTAAAAGACATATATTGAAGATTTTTTTATCAACCCCCAATAAGAACAAATCTTTGTGTTGAAACAAATTTCATAATAAACCAATATTTAACCTTTAGAAGCTGAAGGACATTTTTGCTTGCCATGCTATTAACTCGCTTAGTTACAAAACGCTCTCTTCATATATTACAATATATGCAATATATATGTAATATATAATGTATATCATATATATGGTCAGCTGATTGATGAAAACAAAATAAAAGCTCAGATTCTGAACTGCAGTTTTTTTGTCTGTCTACACAAATGAGGAACCAGTTAATGAAGGTTTCCTTCTTAATAGTCCCAATTCTAGTAATACAACTAATGATGCATGGTTCACACCTGAGGAAATTCAAAAGATATTAGAACATGTTAAGATAAACAAAGGTCCGGGGCCAGATGGTATGCATCCCAGGGTACTTAGCGAGCTTAGCTCTGTGAATGCCACACCTTTTACTTAATTTTTCAGGATTCATTGAGGTCTGGCATAGTGCCGAATTGCTAATGTGGTGCCTCTATTCAAAAAAGGATCCCGTTCTCAGCCTCAAAACAATAGGCCAGTTAGTCTGATGTCAGTGGTAGGAAAGCTTTTTGAAGGGTTAATAAAGGATAAGATACTGGACTTCATAGCAAATAACAATAATATGAGTTACTTCCAGCATGGTTTTATGCATAATAGATCTTGCCAGACTAACTTAATTTCTTTTTATGAAAAGGTAAGCAGGGACCTCGATTCTAGGATTGCAGTGGATGTGATTTACTTAGACTTTGCTAAAGCATTTGATACAGTGCCACACAAAAGGCTACTGGTTAAATTAAGGACTGTTGGCCTGGAACATAGTATTTGTACCTGGATAGAGAACTGACTAAAAGATAGACTACAAAGGTGGTGGTAAATGGAACATTTTCAAATTGAACCAGTGTTGTTAGTGGAGTACCGCAGGGCTATGTACTAAGTCCCTTGCTTTTCAACTTGTTGATTAATGACCTGGAGGTGGGCATTGAAAGTACTGTTTTATTTTTGCAGATGATACTAAATTGTGCATAACTATAGGTTTCACACAGGATGCTGCCACTTTGCAGAGTGTTTTGTCTAAGTTGGGAAACTGGGCAGCAAACTGGAAATTAGGCTCAATGAGGCTCAATGTTGATAAATGCAAAGTTATGAACTTTGGCAAAAATAATATAAATGCAAGCTATACACTAAATGGCAGTGTGTTGGGAGTTTCCTTATATGAGAAGGATCTTGGGGTTTTTGTAGATAACAAGTTGTCTAATTCTGGGTAATGTCATTCTATGGCTACCAAAGCAAATTAAGTTCTGTCTTGCATGGAAAAGGGCATTAACTCAAGGGATGAAAACATAATTATTCCTCTGTATAGGTCCCTGGTGCGGCTTCATCTGGAGCAGGGATCTGCAACCTTGGCTCTCCAGCTGTTAAGGAACTACAAGTCCCACAATGCATTTGCCTTTAGACTCCTTCATTAGACTCCTTCATTGCATTGTGGGACTTGTAGTTCCTTAACAGCTGGAGAGCCAAGGTTGCAGATCCCTGATCTGGAGTATGCAGTGCAGTTTTGGACACCAGTCCTTAAGAGGGGTATAAATGAGCTGGAGAGAGTGCAGAGACGCGCAACTAAACTGGTTTGAGGGATGGAAGATTTTTGAAATTATAAGGAGAGACTGTCAAGTTTGGGGTTGTTTTCTCTGGAAAAAAGGTGCTTGCGAGGGGACATGATTACACTTTACAAGTACATTAGAGAACATTATAGACAAATAGCAGGGAACCTTTTTACCCATAAAGTGGACCACTGTAATAGAGGCCACCCCTTCAGACTAAAAGAAAAGAAATTTCATTTGAAGCAACGTAGGTGGTTCTTCACAGTCAGGACAGTGAGGTTGTGGAATGCACTGCCTTGTGATGTTGTGATGGCTGATTCAATTAATGCCTTTAAGAATGGCTTGGATGATTTTTTGGAAAGGCATAATATCAACGGCTATTACTAAACTCTGTAGTTAGTATAGCTATGGGTATATATAATTTATGTGAAAGTATGGAGGGGTGTGTGTATGGATGCTGGGTTTTCATTTGGAGGGGTTGAACTTGATGGACCTTGTCTTTTTTCAACCCGATTTAACTATGTAACTATGTAATAGTATTTATTTATTCCAGACATTTTAGTAAGAAACTGCTTTTTCTTGAACAGTACACACTTAAAAATTCATTGCTGGTGCTCTGTGGTATGTGTTTACATTTAAAAGTTAATTTATTTTTGCTTGCATACAGAGGTCTTTTATTGACTATGCACACAAAAATGTCACAAAAGGGTCACGGAACTATACATATAGGAAGTTTCTTGAACTGGACTGAAATTTTCTTTAATTCTGTAACCTATAATTTGGCAATCCATATACATGATTATATTTTGAGAAATTGTTCATTTTGCAAGTGTAAAATGTTTGGATGTGGCCTAGTTTCACCTAATATTTTCCTCAGATATAGCTTGCTGCCCTTTATAGGTCTCTCTTGCTAAATTATCTGGGTACATATTTGTCTTTCTGATCATCTGGATGACTTTAGCCTGTAATTTGTCTCCGATTTTGAACCTTGCTGACAGAACTGTTTCTGATTCAACCAATGGTTCTTAACTTTACTTGGAACCATTCTACTGCCCATCAGTATATGAACTGACACAAGCTATTTTTCTCAGCATTGTTAATATTAGTTTGTTATTATAAATATGATACAGCTCTAATTTTACTGAATAGTGGTATCCTTTTATGCATCACTGGCTAGATTTTTCATAAGACTCACACAATTCCAAGATAGCCATTAAAATCCAGTCCTGGCAAACTTTCTGACTGCAGCAGTTATGTTTCACTTTTTAAGTATGTCTCTCCAGTTCAGTGGTTACTCACCAGGAATTACCTCAAAACCACAAGCCGACAAACATACAAAGTGAAACATAACTGCTGCAGTCAGAAAGTTTGCCAGGACTGGATTTTAATGGCTATCTTGGAATTGTGTGAGTCTTATGAAAAATCTAGCCAGTGATGCATAAAAGGATACTACTATTCAGTAAAATTAGAGCTGTATCATATTTATAATGACAAACTAATATTAACAATGCTGAGAAAAATAGCTCGTGTCAGTTCATATACTGAACCTGTGCACAGAAACACAATAAAATTATCTCATGAAGAGAGATCATATTAGCCATCTCGCAGATATACATACCTGTTTGTAGTTAAAAAATCTATAGTACTGAGTACTGTGCATTGTACATAAGTCACAATTAATAGATGGAACAACAGTATTGATCCAAGACATTACAGAGTCATTCTGTATGCTGTTGTTACAGGAGCACATTGGCTTGTGTATTCAAACCTAGCATTGTTATCCTCCTTTTATAAATAAAAAAAATTAAATATTCATTATTCCATTGTGAAATCATTACATAAAGATAGTCAAAAAGTTAGAGAGTTAGATGAATCATCCTTTACACATTTATCAACACATTGGGCAGAGTTTAAGCCTAAATAGTGCTTGCTTAAATTATTATTATTTATTGGTCTGTAATGAAATATTAGCCATTCCATGGGTCCTTGCAGTATCAAACGACATAGTAGTTTCATCAGAAAAAAACACTTGTACATAGAGCTCTTAAATTTAACACTCCTAGTGATCAACATAAGATTTGAATATAACTAAGAATAAATATATATACTGTAAGTAGTGAAAAACTGTCCTGCCAAAAGAATGATGCCTCTGTACTTTCACATCAGTTCCTGATATTCAGTATGTGAGTCTATTCTAAATATACCATAATTTAAAACAAGACTTATGAACACTTTTTTTTGCAGAAATCACTAGTTTTTTCATTATTCCTAATTTAATTTAGTAACTACAGTTATACTGTAGACAATGTCCAGCTGATGAAAACAATGGCCCTGCAATTCATATATTGGCTACAATCAAACCTAGGGTTCTGTCATTGCAAGACAGAAGCCATAATTATTGCAACACCAAAATAAATCACCTTTCCGTTAGCCATGAGTCCATCCCATGTGTCTAATAACCATATAGAATTTTAAGGTGCACTTTAGAGACACCACAAGACCAAAGACCAAATCTTGTTTTACATGGATTAATTTCTAAGTGAGGTTGATTATCTTCAAACACCCCACAACCTTTACTGACAATCATGGCCGGACCAAGTCATTGGTGCACCCAAGGCAGAGTTCTCTTGTAAACCAGCTTCCCCCCCCCCCGGCCTGCATGCACACTCTGACAATAATGCAAGCCCAGAGGGGGAGGCAGTAGTGCTAGTGCTGTGCAGCCAAACTCTTCAGGAACTAAGGGCAGCCAGGGAGAAGAGGTACTTGCTTGGCACCCCTTTACATTTACACCCTAGGCACATGCTTCTTCTGCCTACCCCTAGTTCTGGTCCTGCTGACAATAGTATCATTACTTTTTCAGGTTTACAAACTGCCAAATGTAACATTTACAATGCTCGATAAACCATCTGATAATACCTACTTTCAAATGATACTTTCATGCCTTTTTTGCTGCATGGTATACTAAAATAATCCCATTATCCTGCCATAGTTCTTGAAAATTGCAAGACAGAATACTCATT
This sequence comes from Xenopus laevis, assembly GCF_017654675.1. Classification (NCBI taxonomy): domain Eukaryota; kingdom Metazoa; phylum Chordata; class Amphibia; order Anura; family Pipidae; genus Xenopus; species Xenopus laevis. The sequence goes on along the minus strand of NC_054382.1, from coordinate 57,616,998 downwards.
TGTTACTATTTAAGCCTATTGTAGTAATTATATCATACAAAATGAGTAGGACATTGAATATTTCCAAATGCAATTCTTTACCCCAAATTAAGTAACAGGAAATCAGTCAAAAAACTACAAATATTGCTTCATATATCCCAGCTTTTCTCATTTATTTGTATACCATTAATCCTATTGGATTCCTATATGATTAATGGTATGCAATGTGAGAAAGGGTGTGCACAAAAGTACTTTCTTAATTGATACTCACACCCCACTGCTGCATTGAAAAGAAGCGGTTCAGATACTCCCTTTTTCAAATGGAAAAGCCAAACCCCCACGTTGAGCTAATTTGTTTGCTTATTAATATCACATAAAGTAACAATTTTCGTTATGTAATGGTATCTGGAAAAATGTGAATTGTGCAAATGCATGGGCTGGACTATTTTCCAGTTGAACTTTTCATTTTGTCTGCTGTATAATATTGCACTTGCTATTTGTGATGTCACTAATTATGCTAATTGGCTAACTGTGTGCCTTTAAATGTGTTTTCTACTCACCAATCCTTATTCTGGATCAAATTGTTTACCCCAAATTGTTGCACCTCCACTAATAAAATTGCAAGGGCTTGCCCTCCTTGAACTTGTCAATGTCTACAATGCATTTTCAGAGGTTTGGGTTAAACAAGAACCATGGTAGGATGTCTGTATGGTTATCAGTCAGACAACTTCACTATAAAAATAGTGCAGCTGTTTTAAGACTTCTTTGGCTCTTCTGTGTTAAAATGCTTCCAAGAGTATTTCCATACAGTACATACTCATTCAATATTCAACAAAACAAATAAGCATAATATACAAATAAAATGTTAAAAGCATCACAGTCAACAGTTCGATCTTTTAACTATAAAAAATGCTATTTTAATGAGGGTTTTATATAACTTTGTTTAAAAAACAGTAATAGGATTTGTCTGAAATAAATTGAAACAAATAAAGAATCCCTGTTCAGGAGCAGAGATGAGACTAAACACACTTCCCAGTTTTCATCATCTGTATTCTGTAGCACCTGTTTGAAGACCTCCTCTATATTTCTTCCTCTTATTCTGTCAGAACTTAAAGTCTTTTGTTAAATTATTTAAAAAGATAGAGGCTTCTCAAAAGAGGATTAAAGGTTTAGTTGACTTCTTTCTTGTGTCTTCTGGTGTCCTGCAACTAACATTTTTCTTTCAGAAACAAGAAACTTAAAGCATTTTTCAAACTAATCTAACCCATATTTAGCTTTATTCTGTTAAGAAGAAAGTCATTGTTGGACTCTCAAAGCAGAAGTCTAGCAATATTTAGATTCCCTCCTTTCCTGTATCGCTCAATGTTTTTTGTCAATTTACATGACACGTGGAATGTGTTTTCAAGTCAGAAGCATTTCAACTGTAGGATGAAAACAGAAAAAGGGAATAAAAAAAGATTTTTTTTCTTCAGGTAGTTCTTTAGTATATTTATAAAAAAGTGTGGGAAAGGACTATAGATGCCCCAATTTGTTTTAGCACAATAATCTGATACAATGACTGTATTAGTTTTAGGTGCTGACAACATTATAGTTCATTAACACACAAAATTATTTTTTTGCATAACAAATCCATATTGACAGTATTTTTCAATAAAAGTTAAAAACCCGTAGGTTTTTTATTTAATGTTTAAAATTAATTTCAGTGTGCAACATTTATACTGTGAAGCATATAGTTAATTTTATGTAATTTAGTTTTTTTATTATTTATTCAAGTTTCACATAAAAAGCGAACAGTTTGCCCTCAATGGGCCATGGCATGTAATTTAGTTTTTTTAAAAACATTTCGGTAGGACATTGAATATTTCTAAATGCAATTCTTTACCCCAAATTAAGTAACAGGAAAATCAGTCAAAATACTACAACTATTGCTTCATATATCCCAGCTTTTCTCATTTATTTGTATACCATTAATCCTATTGGATTCCTATATGATTAATGGTATGCAATGTGAGAAAGGGTGTGCACAAAAGTACTTTCTTAATTGATACTCACACCCCACTGCTGCATTGAAAAGAAGAGGGTCAGATACCCCCTTTTTCAAATGGAAAAGCCAAACCCCCACGTTGAGCTAATTTGTTTGCTTATTAATGTCACATAAAGTAACAATTTTCGTTATGCAATGGCATCTGGAAAAATGTGAATTGTGCAAATGCATGGACTGGACTATTTTCCAGTTGAACTTTTTATTTTGTCTGCTGTATAATATTGCACTTGCTATTTGTGATGTCACTAATTATGCTAATTGGCTAACTGTGTGCCTTTAAATGTGTTTTCCACTCACCAATCCTTATACTGGACCAAGGGTTTACCCCAAAATGTTGCACCTCCACTCATAAAATTGCAAGGGCTTGCCCTCCTTGAACTTGCCATGTTTCGCTGATGATTTTTTTTTATCATTTTGAATGCCTTCCACATACTGCCCCCTTAAACAAGGCTATAATGTGCATGTTGTTAACCCATGCACAATTTGTCACTTAATGCAGAGCAAGCTGAAAAATATAATGAAAATGCCAGTATGAAAGAGCCCAGTCCAAAAACCCAGTCCAACTCCATCTATCTATCTATCTATCTATCTATCTATCTATCTATCTATCTATCTATCTATCTATCTATCTATCTATCTATCTATCTATCTATCTATCTCTGGCACAGAATGAAAGATGAGAGGTTTTAGGCAGTTTTCTGCTAGGTTTTGTTATGACCTTTTACAAAGATCATGGAAAGTAACATGTGATATTGATATGCTGTGCAGAAACATGTGACAACATTTTTAGTATTTAGCTTTCAGAAAAACATAATAGCAGATGTAGATTTGGCTAAGATTTTAGCAGAGCTGGATTTCAATGCTTCAGCTAAACAAGAACCAGGGATTAGTAAAGGATGAGAACCATAATGAGGCTGCACGTTAGATTAAAAAAAGAAAAGAAAAAAAGATATTTATTGGCAGTGATAGCTTGCTAGATTTGTGCAAGTTATTGAAGCTTTTAAATGAATTGAACTGAATCTTTATTGCTGTGGAAAACATAGATGACTGAAAGCATGCTTGTATTCTTTGTTCTAGTGGAATATTAATAAATGCATCATGAAAATTACTGTTTCATGCTCTATTCACCTCTGTTAATGTTTCAAACCCTGCTTGTAGGTTCTTCTTTAGGGATGTAGCGAACTGCCGATTTGGTGTTCGCGAACGCCGTTCGCGAACACCGGCAAAAAATGCGAACGTTCGCGAACTTCGTACACCGCTAAAATTGTTCGATTCGAACGATCAAAGGATTTTAATCGTTCGATTCGAACGATCGAAGGATTTTAATCGTTCGATCGAAGGATTTTCATTCGAATCGAACGATCGAAGCCATTCGATCGAATGCTTTTCATTGGATCGAATGCTTACAATCGTTCGAACGAATGGAAATCGTTCGATTTTTAGCGGTCGAAGGAATTCGAATGGTCGAATGGTCGAATGGTCGAACGATCGAACGCGAACTCAAACTGCGAACGTTCCCAAACGTTCGCGAACATTCGGCGGACGCGAACGGTCGAAGTTCGCGCGAACTAGTTCGCGGGCGAACAGTTCGCTACATCCCTATTCTTCTTGTCCTAGAGACCCACTGCACATTCTATTTGACTTTCAGTCATAATGTTGCCAGCAACAGAAAGACAAATGAGAGATCAGAAGAGTTTAAAACATGCAGTAATTAGGGGGTGAAGTATAGGGGTGTCAGTCTAGACATGAATTCAACAAGCTGCAGAAGTCAGACCTTTATGGTCTATCAGCTTACCTTTCAAGCACCTCCTTCTCCCTCAACTTTTTTGTCCATTTAGACATAATTGTAAGCTATAAGTGTAATTTTATGTATTGAGTCCCAACCTCTGCCTTATTTGTGTCAATAAATGTGGTTTGCCAAATTCATTAGTCTTCAGATAGCAATGTATGTATACAGTGGCTTGTTGTGCTTAAAAATCACATTTACTACTTAGTATGATTAATATATGAATTAGCTCAGATGTTCACATGAAAGTCAATTATTTTTGTCTGATTAGTGAAGTAATGGGATGTAATTTTACTGAGATGTGATAAATTGGCGGATAATACGTCTTATTTATTATAAAAGGTGCAAAGGGAACAATGGAATGAAAATTGAGTATGCATTGACCATATTAATTAAGGTACATTAAGGTATATGCGCCCACACAAATGCATCTTTTCAGCTGCTCTGCTAAGTTATTTGCTACATGCATTGACATAAGGGAACCCTGTAATTACTGCCTAAACCTGGGTTGTATCAATAATTGCAATGCACTTGGTCAAGTAAATTTGATGCTAATGCATCAAATTCCCATGAAATCTGTGAGAATAGGAGGCAATGCAACTTGCATGCTGCAATTTACAGCGGTTGGCATTGTCTCATAAGTACAGAGGTGTCTGTTGACTCTTAGGTAAGAGGAGGATTCTAATAAACAATCTACACAGAAAGATATGGAAGTGGTAAGATAGTAGCATGTTTGCAGCAGTTTAGGCAGGATTAGGGCATGTATGATGGTCTCGGTGTATTCTGGATGGATAAGAAGACATGAGGCAGTTAGAAATTTTTGAGTTTCAAAGGGTTAGCGAAGCGGCTTACAAACATATATAGATACCATTAGCATAAAGATAATATTTAAACAGAAATGACTGGATGAGATCTTCCAGAGAAATGTAGAGGAAGAATAACAACATAGTCCATAAGCAGAACAACCAAATAACAGCTCCCTGCAGTGCTGTTTTAGAGGCAGGATCTGCCTGAGGTGGCTTCTGCAATGCTGCCCCCTCATCTGCTTACCTGTCGGGGGGAGGGCGCAACACTAGTGCAGAGAGTGCAATTGCGATCTCTTGCACTAATAAAGCCAAATTTCCGGTTTTAAAAACAGAAATTCAGCTCTTAAAGGTACCAGGAGTGGCTTTTTGCCTCCCCTGGTAACCTATCAGGCGCTGCCGCCTGAGGCGAGTTTTTCAACTCGCCTCATTGGCGGAGCGCCCCTGGTTCCCTGAATTATAAAAGAACAGCACACAATAGTAAAAACCAATGTAAGAGAAACAATAGCCTGTCAGAAAGCAGTTCCATAGTGGAGTACTGGCTCTTTCTGAAAGCACCTGACCGACCAGGCAAAATGACCTGAGATGGCTGCCTATATACCAATATTACAACTAAAAAAAAATACACTTGTTGGGTGAGAAATTAGATTTTACATGGTAGAGTGAATTATTTGCAATGTATACAGTGTAATTTAGCAATAACAACTACAACATAAAAATCATGACAGAATCCCTTTAACCAATTGGATAGAATTTAGATAACAATCAGGAATTAACTTAGGGTAAGGTCACCCTGACTTAAATTATGACTAAAGAACCTAAACTTTGAATTTATATTTTAAAAATGAATAAATACCAGGCGCTGCATTCATGAGTCCCATCTACACTCTCACTCTTAATACAGTATATACTGTGTTGCCTATAATATACTTAACCATGTAGGTTTTAGAGTAGCCAGGAACAGAATACTTAAAAATGGAAATGTTTTTCTTGTAGGTTTTCTTTTCCTCCCTAGTAAGTGTTATGTTTTGGGTATCCAAGGATGAGTAGAGTATAACAGTGCTTTATTAGCAGGCTGTCATGCAGCCATTACACAACAGTAACTTTCACTTTCACTTTTTAAGCTGTCAGGAAGTATGCACAGTATGTCTGGGCACAGTGACATCTAAAGGCCATTTGTATAAATGCCACAGTAAGCATGTACGAAATGTTCTGAAAATCTTTCATCTGAAATTAATACTGCTTAGTCTGCCAGCAATATCATCCACAGCACCTGTGTAATTCCAGGAAGTAATGCTTCCAATTGCACTGATCAAATCAAAATATAACAGATCAAAGTATGATTGGTGGTTGCACAAAAGAATGTCAGATCTTGGGAAACTTTAGCTGTCCCCAAAATTAAATTTGGGGGTTCAGTCTTGTAGTTATAATCAGATGGTGGCAATTAGTGTAAGAATAACAGCTATTTTTAAAGATGTGGCATAACTTAAAGGGGTTATTCACCTTCAATGTACAAATCTTATGAAACCACTAACAATGCTCTCAATGTGTTAGAAAACCCATTTTCCATAACAAAAAGTAAAAATGCCATTGTAAAAGCTAATTTTTTATACCTATTAACTCAGTCCTTCTCCTGTCTCTCTGACCAGTTTTCTGAAGTGATGGGAGTGGCCTATTTTGAACCTGACACACCAAGAACTTCCTATATGATGACATCATCATGCCCAGGCTTTGCCCTTACTTGTTTCCTATTGGATGTTGATACTGCCCTCCTCCTAGTAATTTATTGGGTGCTTGTGAACTGTAACCGGTCACATAATTTGAATGGTCATTGGTTGATTACTCAATTGTAATGGCAGAGGTTAACAGACGCAGCATATAAACAAACCTGCTTTGTAACAAACAATCACACAGCCATGCAGACAAATACTGCAGAAAAGGAAGGAGCAACATTGTTCTCCCAATTCTGGCACTCTCCTTCTGCCTAGACTAAAACTGAATGGAGTGCAACCTCTGGGAATAAATACTGGCTTTTCTATATTTTTATCTTTTAATACCTTTGGCATTAAGCATAATGTCAGTTATTTACAAAATTGCAACAAAAACCAGCACTGACTTGCTTAGAAACGTATGTAACATCTAGCAGGGACAGTAGGGCTGCCACCTCACCCTTTTAAAACCAAACACATATGAAATCCACAGCCTGCATGGCTAATTATCAACTCATTTAGATGCTGCAGACTGAACTGATTTCTGTGCAGCCATGTATCATGCATCTAAATTAATTGCTAATTAGCCATGCAGGCTGTGGATTTCATATGTGTTTGGTTTTAAAAGGGTGAGGTGGAAACCCTAAGTGATTTTGTGCGCTCTCCCGGGGGGGGGGGCAGTAATTTACCTAGGAAAACGATACCTTTTTTAAGTGTTTAAGTGTTCCACTTCTGGAACAAGATTTAGAGCTCTAAATACCAAAAAATTAAAAAGTTATATTTTTCATGATACAGGGATCTATACCAGAAAAATATTTTACTTTATGCACAAAAATTCAACTCATTTGGAAAGCCTCAAGCTCATACAAATAGTCAGCTGCTGAATAATGATTTTTTATGAGGTAAATACACAAAATAATACATGCCCCCCCCCCAAATAATATATTTCTGGAAAGTACAAGTGTCATCTCCCATAGTATTCATTTTAAAAATGATTTCTTTTTTCTCTGTAATAATAAAATAGTCGCTTGTACATGAGCCCAACTAAGATATAACTTTATTGGAAGCAAAACCAGCCTATTGGGTTTATTTAATGTTTACATGATTTTCTAGTAGACTTAAGGTATGAAGATCCAAATTATGGAAAGATCCATTATCCGTAAAACTCCAGGTCCCAAGCACCTCGATCCCCCCCATCTGCACAGTTGAAGTCTCTGCTGCACACAGCCCACACTCCCCCTCCCTCTCACAAACTTGTAACAGTTTCTCTTCAGTACTAGGGATGTAGCGAACATCGGAAAAAAAGTTCGCGAACATATTCGCAAACTTGCGCAAAAATGCGAGCGGTTCGCGAACGGTTCGCGAACCCCATAGACTTCAATGGGAAGGCGAACTTTAACATCTAAAAAAGACATTTCTGGCCAGAAAAATGATTTTAAAGTTGTTTAAAGGGTGCAACGACCTGGACAGTGGCATGCCAGAGGGGGATCAAGGGCAAAAATGTATCTGAAAAATCTGCCTGTGTGTGCTTGGAAGAGATAGTGTAGGGGGAGAGCTGTTAGTGATTTCAGGGACAGATGATAGTAAGTTTGCTGGCTAGTAATCTGCTTGATACTGCTCTGTATTGGAGGGACAGAAGTCTGCAGGGATTTGAGGGACATTTTAGCTTAGGTAGCTTTGCTGGCTAGTAATCTACTGTTCTCTTTAAACAACTGCCATACGTTGACCTTGTAGGCATTGTTTGCCCAGTTTTTTTGGACGCAGCCACTGAAGCACAGTTGCCAGAAAAAATATGCCATATAAATGCTGAAAATAGTAATTTTTCGCCATACGTTGACCTTGTAGACATTGTTTGCCCAGTTTTTTTTGGTTGCAGCCACTGAAGCACAGTTGCCAGAAAAAATATGCCATATAAATGCTGAAAATAGTCATTTTTTGCCATACGTTGACCTTGTAGGCATTGTTTGCCCAGTTTTTTTGGTCGCAGCCACTGAAGCACAGTTGCCAGAAAAAATATGCCATATAAATGCTGAAAATAGTCATTTTTTTGGTCGCAGCCACTGAAGCACAGTTGCCAGAAAAATTATACCATATAAATGCTGAAAATATGCATTTTTTTGGTCGCAGCCACTGAAGCACAGTTGCCAGAAAAATTATGCCATATAAATGCTGAAAATATAAATTTTTTTGGTTGCAGCCACTGAAGCACAGAGGCCAGAAAAATTATGCCATATAAATGCTGAAAATATGCATTTTTTTGGTTGCAGCCACTGAAGCACAGAGGCCAGAAAAATTATGCCATATAAATGCAGAAAATATGCATTTTTTTGGTTGCAGCCACTGAAGCACAGAGGCCAGAAAAATTATGCCATATAAATGCAGAAAATATGCATTTTTTTGGACGCAGCCACTGAAGCACAGTTGCCAGAAAAAATATGCCATATAAATGCTGAAAATAGTCATTTTTTGCCATACGTTGACCTTGTAGACATTGTTTGCCCAGTTTTTTTGGTTGCAGCCACTGAAGCACAGAGGCCAGAAAAAATTAAACCAGTAGGGTTTGCACCCTAGTTTGTAACGGTGGCGGAGGGAGGAGGACGCTAAAGGACAGCTGTGTGTGGAGTCATGAGGCTTGAAGAGAAGGACAGCTGCATAGAAGTCAGAACAAGTCTTCCGGCGTGCAGTAACCCTCCGAGATCCACCCCTCATTCATTTTAATAAAGGTCAGGTAATCGACACTTTTGTGACCTAGGCGAGTTCTCTTCTCAGTTACAATCCCTCCTGCTGCACTGAAGGTCCTTTCTGAGAGCACACTTGAGGCTGGGCAAGACAAGAGGTTCATGGCAAATTGTGACAGCTCTGGCCACAGATCAAGCCTGCGCACCCAGTAGTCCAGGGGTTCATCGCTCCTCAGAGTGTCGATATCTGCAGTTAATGCCAGGTAGTCCGCTACCTGCCGGTCGAGGCGTTCTTTGAGGGTGGATCCAGAAGGGTTGTGGCGCTGCCTTGGACAGAAAAACATTTGCATGTCTGACGTTACAGACTGGCCAAAGGGCTTTGTCCTTGCAGGTGTGCTCGTGGCAGGATTACTGGCACCTCTGCCCCTGGAATGTTGATGAGTTCCTGAAGTGACATCACCCTTAAAAGCATTGTACAACATGTTTTGCAGGCTGGTTTGTAAATGCCGCATCTTTTCGGACTTGTGGTATGTTGGTAACATTTCTGACACTTTATGCTTGTACCGAGGGTCTAGTAGCGTTGCGACCCAGTACAGGTCCTTCTCCTTAAGCCTCTTGATACGGGGGTCCTTCAACAGGCATGACAGCATGAAAGACCCCATTCTCACAAGGTTGGATGCAGAGCTATCCATCTCCGCTTCCTCATTATCAAGGACTGCATCATCCACGGTCTCCTCCCCCCAGCCACGTACAAGACCAGGGGTCCCCAAAAGGTCACCACTAGCCCCCTGGGAAGCCTGCTCCTGTTGGTCCTCCTCCTCCTCCTCCACAAAGCCACCTTCCTCCTCTGACTCCAATTCTGGCACCTCTCCCTGCGTTGCAGCAGGTGCCTGGGTTCGTTCTGGTGATTCCGACCAGAAATCGTGCGCTTCCAGCTCCTCGTCACGCTGGTCTACAGCCTCATCTGTCACTCGTCGCACGGCACGCTCCAGGAAGAAAGCGAAGGGTATTAGGTCGCTGATGGTGCCTTCGGTGCGACTGACCATATTTGTCACCTCTTCAAAAGGTCGCATGAGCCTGCAGGCATCGCGCATAAGCACCCAGTAACGGGGGAAAAAAATCCCCAGCTCTGCAGATCCAGTCCTACCACCCAGTTCAAAAAGGTACTCGTTGACGGCCCTTTGTTGTTGCAGCAGACGTTCCAACATAAGGAGCGTTGAATTCCAGCGAGTCTGGCTGTCAGAAATCAAACGCCTGACTGGCATGTTGTAGCGCTGCTGAATGTCAGCAAGGCGTGCCATGGCTGTGTAGGAACGTCTGAAATGGGCCGACACCTTTCTGGACTGGGTGAGAACGTCCTGGAATCCTGGGTACTTGGAGACAAAACGTTGGACTATTAAATTTAACACATGTGCCATGCAGGGCACATGTGTTAAATTGCCCAGTCTCAACGCTGCCAACAGATTGCTTCCATTGTCACACACCACTTTTCCGATCTGCAGTTGGTGTGGGGTCAGCCACCGATCGGCCTGTGACTGCAGAGATGACAGGAGTACAGATCCGGTATGGTTTTTGCTTTCCAGGCACGTCATCCCCAAGACAGCGTGACAACAGCGTACCTGGCACGTCGAATAGCCTAGGGGGAGCTGGGGGTGCACAGGTGTGGAGGAGGAGAAGGAGGACCCAGCAGCAGAGTAAGAAGAAGAAGAGGAAGAAGACGAGGTAGAGAGCGATGGAGGAGTAGAGGTGGTGGCAGAACCGCGTGCAATCCGTGGCGGTGACACCAACTCCACTGTTGTTGTTGAGCTACCCATTCCCTGCTTCCCAGCCATTACCAAGTTCACCCAGTGGGCAGTGTAGGTGACATACCTGCCCTGACCATGCTTGGAGGACCATGCGTCAGTAGTCATATGGACCTTTGGCCCAACACTAAGTGACAGAGATGCGGTAACTTGGCTCTGCACATGTTGGTACAGGTGTGGTATTCCCTTTTTAGAAAAAAAATTGCGGCTGGGTACCTTCCACTGCGGTGTCCCAATTGCTACAAATTTGCGGAAGGCCTCAGAGTCCACCAGCTGGTATGGTAAAAGCTGGCGGGCTAAGAGTGCAGACAAGCCAGCTGTCAGACGCCGGGCAAGGGGGTGACAGTCAGACATTGGCTTCTTACGCTCAAACATGGCCTTCACAGAAACTTGGCTGGTGGCAGATGACTGGGAATGGGAACAGGTGGTCAAGGTGGAAGGCGGAGTGGAGGGTGGTTCAGACGGGTCAAGGAGAGCAGAGGTAGAGCAGTAAGATGCTGGACCAGAAGGAGTGTGGCTTTTAGTTTGCCTGTTGCCTTTGAGGTGTTGCTCCCAAAGTGCTTTGTGCTTGCCGCTCATGTGCCTTCGCATAGAAGTTGTACCTATGTGGCTGTTGGGCTTACCAAGGCTCAGTTTCTGACTGCACTCATTGCAAATTACAATGCTTTTGTCAGAGGCACACACATTAAAAAAATCCCACACTGCTGACTTTTTGGAAGTGTGCGATCTGGCGGTAACAGTAGAAGTTGGCGGCATTGGCGGCAATGGCGGGTGCGTTGGCCGGCTGAACACAGGTGCCGATACATGTTGTTGCCCTACTGATCCCTGCGGGCTGTCCTCCCTGCTTCTTCTAAGTCTTATTCTCCTACTGCCTCTCTGACTCTCCGTCTCTCCATCTGAACTACCCTCCTCTTGCTCTCTTCTACTAGGCACCCACAAAACATCAATCTCCTCATCATCATTCTCCTCAGATGCATCAATTTCTTCTGACACATCACAGAAGGAAGCAGCAGCGGGGACCTCCTCCTCATCACTCATTATGTCCATCTCTGTCGTGTTCTCTGCCAGAATTAAATCTGGTGTAAGGTCCTCATCTCCTTCATCTTCTTCTGGCAATAATGGTTGCGCATTACTCAGTTCAAGAAACTCATGGGAAAATAACTCCTCTGACTCCAGTGAAGAAGGGGCACCGGTGGTGGAGGAAGTGTTACGTGGGGTGGCCATAGCAGTGGAGGATGAGGAGGATGTTGTGGTAAAGTTAGAAACGGTAGAGGATGGGGTGTGCTGTGTAAGCCAGTCAACTACCTCTTCAGCATTTTGGGAGTTCAGGGTCATTGGCTTTTTAAAACTGGGCAATTTGCTAGGGCCACAGGATTGCATAGCAGCACGGCCCCTAGCACGGCCTCTGCGTGGCGGCCTGCCTTTGCCTGGCATTATTTTTAAAAAAACAACAACAACAAAAACTCAGTTGGTTTTTCTGGAAACGATAATACACACAGCTAGATGGCAGTTTGAAGAAAACAGTGTGCAAATAATGCCTACAAGATCAACGTATACACTACTACAGCGGTGGATACGGATTACGTAAAATATATGAATGCTGCTTGAAAAAAAGTAACTCAAGTGGTTTTTCTAGAGACGATAATATTATCAATATTTAGACAAAATGTGAACAAGCTCACACAGCTAGATGGCGGTTTGAAGAAAACACTGTGCAAATACTGCCCACAAGATCAACGTATACACTACTACAGCGGTGGATACGGATCTCGTAAAATTTATTATGGCTGCTTGAAAAAAGTCACTCCGGTCTTTTTTCTGGAGACGGTAATATTATGGATATTTAGACAGAATGTGAACAAGGTCACACAGCTAGATGGCAGTTGGTTGAATAACACACTGGGCAAAAAATGCCTACAGGGCAAATAATGCCTAAAAGGTCAACTTATACACTACTACAGCGGTAGTAAAATAAAAAAAAGTAAAATAAAAAAAAAATGAATATTAAAAAAAAAAATTAAAGTTGGTGCTGCTGAACTACTAGGAGCAGCAGATTAGCACACCAGTCCCACTCCCCAACACTGCTAGACTAATAGCACTGGGCTCTTATAGTAGTAGTAGTAGTAGTAGTAGTAAAACAACAAAAAAATAAATAAAAGCAGTCCTTACAAGGACTACTGTTATTGCAGCAGTCAGCAGATGAGATCAGAAGCAGGACAGCTGCCCACTGCAGCTACATACAGAGCACTGCAGTAGAAGGTAGATTACTAGCCAGCAAAGCTACCTAAGCTTAAATGTCCCTCAAACCCCTGCAGACTTCTGTCCCTCCAATAACAGAGCAGTATCAAAACGATTACTAGCCAGCAAACTTTCAACTGTCCCTGAAATCACTAACAGGCAGCAGCTCTCTCCCTACACTATCTCTTCAGCACACACAGGCAGAGTGAAAAAACGCTGCAGGGCTTCGGTTTTTATAGGGAAGGGGAGTGGTCCAGGGGAGAGCTTCCTGATTGGCTGCCATGTACCTGCTGGTCTGGGGTGAGAGGGCAAAAAAAAGCGCCAACAATGGCGAACCCAAAATGGCGAACGTCGCGCGACGTTCGCGAACTTCCGGCGAGCGCGAACACCCGATGTTCGCGCGAACAAGTTCGCCGGCGAACAGTTCGCGCCATCTCTATTCAGTACCTGAATGCTGCTCAAATTCCCCAGCACAGCCCAGCACAGGAAGCAGTGGCAGATTGACAGCAGACATAGCCAATAGGAGTTAAGTTAGCTGCCAGTACAATGTGTGATGTCATATAAGGAAGAGGAAGTGAACACTGTAGTGTTTTTGGGGGTCAGTGACCCCCTCCCAGCACAGGGTCTGTGTGCAACTGAAGGATTAGTACAGGGACACTTCTGAGGTGAATATCTCTTGAACTGTACTTTTTCTGTTAACTATTTCTATGGAAAAGTTTGTTCTATTCATGTGAACTGTTAGATTTGTCATTTTGTTACAAAGGTGAACAACCCCTTTAAAGCAAATAAAAATATGACTTCAGATCACAAAAATTATATTTTATTATAATTATATTGCTCTGTATTACAAATGTATTAGCGTTGTAAAAAATATCTTTGCTTTAAGCTATTACTCAGCTAAAATAGGAAAATGTCAAAGTGGAAGTGATTCAGTTAGGGTGAACATGTGTACCAACTATATAAGTCAAGAATGAGTAACATTTATTTAGAAAAAACATGGGGATAATTGTCTACAGAAAAGTGCCATGTCCAAAAATAGTACTAAAACAACAAAACAGTAAAATAAAATAATTGGAGATTCTTATATGCCTTTAAGAGATTCCATTGAGAAAATGACCAACTGGAAGCTTCAAAGACTTAAGTCAAACATATGTGATTAAAAGCTATTCTAAAAAAAATCTAGAACATATTCTGTATTATATTTGTCCTCTAATATTTTTTATATATTCATATTGCTTTTCTTTTTCCTATTTCATACACTGCATGAATAAAAGTTAGATCTAGGTAAGATAAGGCAGCAGAACATTCAAAGAAAATAAAAACTCAATTGCATTTCAATTTTATAATGCAATCAGATCTCTTTGTAGTTAATAAAAGATAGACTGATGCAGTGAAGTGCACAAACCTACTGAATGCATTTGCTATTTCTTTAGTTTTTGTTTCTTGAATATTTAACATTGAGATGATTCTCAATTGATAATGTACATTTTACTCTCTATGTCCTACGAAATTCCATAAATTATACATAGTTTTCCTTTTAATAATTGTTTTGTAAAATAATGATATGCCTTTCATGTATGCAAATAATTTAAGGTATCAAAACCTATTGTTAATGTATTATGAAGCGTGTACAAAATAAGAAACGTAAGAAACCTGGCAGTTGGACTTTATATATTTTTGCTCATTAGGAAGTGTCCTCCTTTTTCTGCTATCATGGACTACTGACACTAGGAGGCCCATTTAACAACAATCAAATTTCTATTTTTTTCCTTGAATCTCAAAAAGGCGTGGTTTACCAATTTTTATTAAAAGCTTTAAAAATGTACTAAGGGGCCAATTCACCAAGGGTCGAATATCGAGGGTTAATTAACCCTCGATATTCGACTGGGAATTAAAATCCTTCAACTTCGAATATCGAAGTCGAAGGGTTTTAGCGCAAATAGTTCGATCGAACGATTCGAAGGATTTAAATCCAACGATCGAAGGAATATTCTTCGATCAAAAAAACTTAGGAAAGCCTATGGGGACCTTCCCCATAGGCTAACATTGAGTTCGGTGGATTTTAGATGGCGAACTAGGGGGTCGAAGTATTTTCTTAAAGAGACAGTACTTCGATTATCGAATGGTCGAATAGTCGAAAGATTTTTAGTTTGAATCCTTCGATTCGAAGTCGAAGTCTTAGTTGAAGGTCGAAGTAGCCCATTCGATGGTCGAAGTAACCCAAAAAAACAATTTGAAGATTTTTTACTTAGAATCCTTCACTGGAAGTTAGTGAATCGGCCCCCTAAGTGTCAAAACCACAAAAGCCTCTAATGCAAAAATTGCCAATGTATAGTTGTCAAGGTCCTATAGAAAATCACTTTTTATTCATCATAAATATTAAAAAGTAGGCATACAGACCAACCGATACTCCGCCCTACGCGTTTCGCACCCACAGGCACTTATTCATAGGCATTACTGTTGTTACATTTGGTCCCAAAATTTATACCCCAGGAAATCCCTCCCCAAACGTTAAAACCAATCACGTGCTGCCTCCTCACGTCTCTTTTCTTAAAGCAACATACATATCAAATTGGTCCTATTAGCAATGTTTTTCTGCCTATACTCTGTTTCATCTCACAAACATTTTATTAGGATACCCACACTTAAACAAGTATTTAAATGGCAATTACTGCCCCATTACATTGTATTTTCCTCCTAATATTATTATCAATATATATCACATTCTCTTATCTGCCCCATATACTTCTATACATCCACCTCATTGTAGACATAGCTGGTCACATTATAATTTACGTAAAACATGTTACATCAAACTCGTAGTTTAACCCAAGTGGTAACCGAGTATGCAAATAAAAAATCCAAAAAAGTTCCCTTTTTGCTAACAACCCTGCTAGATTACCCCCTCTATTACCCAATCTTACTTTTTCTATTCCCTGTACAGAAAAATATGCTAGATCACTCCCATTGCATCTTGAGAAGTGTCTCGTTAAATTACTCTTTTCAACTGTTTTTGGATTTTTTATTTGACTCAGATGTTCCCGTATTCGCTCTTTTAGCGTTCTGCTTGTGCAACCCACATATTGTTTCTGACATTTCAGACATGTTATCAAATAAACCACTGTGGATGTATTGCAATTTATATAATCTCTTATTTTGAAACTAGTGTTTGTCACCGTGGACAATTTTCATATGTTGACACGTTATACATCTACGACTACCACACTTGTGGCTCCCTTCTACCTTCAGAAAGTTCTTATTGCCTTGGTCTTCCCTATTCGTTTCCCTGTACATACTTGGTGATAAGTGGTCCCTCAATGTATGAGATCGCCTTGGTATGCTATTAACTCCTCCTTTTAGTATTTTATGAAAATCATCATCCGCGTATAGAATCGGGATGTATTTCTTAACTATATCTAGTACCATATAGAACTGTTTACTATACCTAGTTACAAATGGGACTTTTTCTGATAGCCCCTGTTTTGCTATTTTCTTTTTTCCACCCATTGGATTCACGCTCAATAAATTCCTCCTTTCTGTTTGTCTCGCTCTCTGATAGGCCCTATCCACAGCTTTTCGCCCATACCCTCGATCTAAAAATCTCTCCTTCATATCCTCTGCTTGTTCCTGGAATGTCCTATCTGTGGAGCAGTTCCTCCGAAGCCGGAGGAACTGGCCCACAGGTATCCCACCTACCAAATTTTTCCGGTGGCAGGAAGTAGCATGCAGAAGTGTATTCCCACTACATGGCTTTCTAAAAATAGTGGTCTGTATTTCTTCATCCACCACAATTAGTTTTACATCCAGAAATTCAATTGTTTTTGGCCTATATTCACTTCAGATTTAGTTCATTCTGGTTCAACTTGTGTACAAAGGTCATGAAACTCCTTTCACCCCCTTTCCACACGCACAGTAAATCGTCTATATAGCGCGTATATAATCTCAAAGATTTTCTCATATCTGCAGAGATGTGGGTCTCCTCCCACCATCCCATATATAGGTTGGCGTAGGAGGGAGCAAATTTCGCCCCCATTGCTGTCCCACATCTCTGCAGATAATATATCGAGTCAAATGTGAAATAATTGTGCTCCAACAAAAATCTAATGGATGCCAACAGCAACCTCTTGAGTTCCACTGAATAACTACTATACCTATCCAGATGATAATTTATTGCCTTTATACCATATTCATGTGAGATCGAGGAATATAACGAGGCCACATCTAATGTCCCCCAGCCACATCCCTCATCGCACCTGAATTGGTCCAACTTGTTAAGTACATGTGTGGTATCTCTGGTGTAACTATCCAGGCGCTTGACAAGCGACTGCAGGTGGGCATCCACCCATTCAGATAAGTGCTCATTAAGCGACCCTATCCCTGAAATTATTGGTCTCCCCCGTGGTGGTCTCTCCTCTTTATGGACCTTTGGAAGGTGGTAAAAGGTAGGTATTGTCACCGTTTTTGGGACTAAATAGTCTCTCACTACCGAGTCAATCAAACCAGCCTCCAAAGCCCCATCCACGAGATCCACCAGCCTCTCCATAAAGATCTTTGTTGGATCACTCCTCAACACTACATAAGATTCCTTATCATTGAGCTGCCTCAAGGCTTCCTCTTTGTATGTTACTGCATCCTGCACTACAACCATACCTCCCTTATCTGCATTCTTAATTACCAGACTTTTATCTTTCTTTAAATTCCATAACTCCTGTTTCTCTTCCCTACTCAAGTTATCAAATTTCTTTTTCCCAGTTGTTATTTTATCTTTCAAAGCCCATAGATCTGCTTCCACCCTCCTTTGGAACTGCTCCACTAGAGGACCTCTAAGTTGAACTGGGTAAAAATTACTCTTATTTTTAAATATGCTTACATCCACAGGGTTTACTACATCAAACATGTCATTAACATCATTACCTACCAGGGACTCCTCCCGTGCCACCTGCAAAAAATATTTCTTAAGTACTATCCTTCGTACAAGGTGATTAACATCAATTACTGTTTCTAAAATATCAAAGTCCCTGTCTGGGGAAAAAGAGAGTCCCTTGCTTATCAATAGAGTCTGTCCAGGTGTTAATTCCTTGGACGATAGATTTAAGACTTTTTCGGATACCGGTTCCGTAGGCTGTATCCGTCCCTTTCCTCTTTTCTGGCTTGCTCCTTCCCTTGTTTTTTCCAATAGGATTTGTTTGTTTTCTTCCGGTCCCAGTTCTTGTCCTCCATTGGTTTGTCCCGTAAAAAAGGCTGATCATTCACAAAGACCTCTTTCATTTTCTCACCCCGGTTACTCTGTGAAGAAATAGGAGAAGAGCCAGACAGGGAACTATCCAAAAAGTCTTGGTCAGCACTTGAAAAACTCACTTTCTTAGGTGTACTTGTATCCTTCAAGATGGATCTATGTGTTGACCCTTTTCTATTGCTATTCCTCCACTCCCGTCTTTTCTGTGCCCAATTATACACCTGATCTTTCATATAGTCCAAACTGTCCCTGTTAAATTTGTTCCTCTTATTTTCCATAATTTCTTCCTCAATCTTTTTCACTTTCCTCTTTATAGAATCATATAAATTCTTGAATCTGGTTAGATCCCTAAATTGTTCTACTTCCTTTTCAGCCTTTCTCAAATCAGCTTTGACCTCCAGATGTACTTTGGTCTTTTGTTCAATCATCAATTCCATAAGTCTAATGGAACAATCAGTTAGAATTTTGTTCCAACTACTCATAAATGTTTCATTTTTATCTAGGAAAGATGGAAACTTTTTTATTCTCAAACCCCTAGGTATCATTTGTGAAGTAACATATTTCTCCAGTGAAGCTATATCCCACCACATGTGTAGCTCCTTAATTAAATTACGTTCAAAGTCTCTAAATGCTTTAAATACATGTGTCTGATCTTGTGTTGTCTCCATACTTGTGCCAAATACCAAGTTGGCCTTAGACAGCCTAGCATTGCTATCCCAAAGTGTCTCCATTTTTTGGAGAAAAAATGTGTTTAAATAAAAACCAATATATATATATATATATATTTTTATTTTTTTAATTTTTTTTTTGATGTGAAAAAAGATATATAAAGTGTTACTCCAAAGATTATAGTTACCCTAATGTGAAATTAATCCTACCTCAAACTAGGAATCACCCAAACAGTGATTTCATACACTTTTAATTAGCGTGTAGCACACACCAAGTTAAATCATTTCAAATCTCTCAAAAGCTGATGTAGACAGACTAATTATTCGGTCCTGATTACTATAAGAGTTAATTAGCATTCACTTAATGGTATATCTCACATACATCCATATGATCAAACACAAATGCTAATTAAAAAACTCCTAATGTTTTAGAGTCAATCGAAAAGGAAAAAATCCCACAAGTGGTTATAACAGACAGACTATTATATTATCCACCGCTATTCTAAAAGAATGGCGCAACACACTAATTAGAGAAACAAAGGGTCATTAATCTTGTAATGGCGCTCACCAAATGCCCCAGGCGCCCGGGTGCAACTTGCCCCAGACGTTTCGCTTAGGTGTCCTTACTAGGACGTCTGTATAACGATTAACAATTAACAGTTCACAGTTCTCACCCAGATTGATGTGGCGTCTGGGTGCACTGGGCCCCAGACGTTTCGCTTAAGGATGGCAATGTAGTTCACAATGTCAGAAAGGTTGCTGTTTAAACCAGGGCAAAAGTAATTTGAATAAGGAGAAGGTATCTCACCAGTTTCTTGGGGCGCCCAGGTGCAACATGCCCCAGGCGTATCGCTTGTGGAGGGAATCTGTATCCAGCTCTCCTGCTTACACGACTAGTCTCCCCTCCGTTCACTCCCCTCTGGTCTTGTGGCGCAGCTCGCACGCTTCCCTTTGCCGCGTGGACCCAGGCACATACGGATGACGTCACCTTGTGCGCGACGTTTCCTTGATCCGCACTCCTTGCGTTCCACTGTGGTTTCGTGTATCACCACGTGCAGTCAGTCTATCGCGTTCCCAAAATATACTACTAAAGGGCGTCCGTCCACGCTCTCACAGGGCAAATATTATATAAAAGGCATAGATTAAATCTGGAGCATTTATATATATAAATATTATTCCTCGGGCTCAAGTAGAGTACAGCCCAGACACCAGTTAATACAACATAGAAAAAGAGCAGCACCCAAACATGAGCTGCACACAAAGTCCAAAATAACTTTACTACTCAACTGCTGCAGTCTATATAGGCCCGTCAAAAAGGGCCAAGTGCTGGAATATAGCCCCCAACTCCAAAGGGCACTCAATTCAAAAATTCAAAGATATATTTCCAGTCAATTCTCTAAGTTAAAAAATCACTTTTTATTCATCATAAATATTAAAAAGTAGGCATACAGACCAACCGATACTCCGCCCTACGCGTTTCGCACCCACAGGCACTTATTCATAGGCATTACTGTTGTTACATTTGGTCACAAAATGTAAGGTACCTTTGGTCGCAGCTCAGTCTTCTCGTGGACGCAGGCGCAGGGGTGTGCAGGGTTCTGCGCATCCTTGGCGTCTGTTTCCGGCGCCCGCGTCTTTGCGCGGGCGCGCGTCCGTTCATTCGGGCGCGCGCGCGTCGCGACGGTCGCGGGCGCGCTAAAGTTGACGCACGGCGTCCTGACGCTGCGTCCTTACGTTTGGCGCCAATCTGTCCCTATTTATCCTTGTCGAAAAAAGCAAACAGCGCTTGGTGATTATTTTCCTTGCTCCTGAACCTTTGCTGTTGTACCTCTCTTTGAACTTGATTCCTGGATTTTGACCTCGGCCCGTTTCTGACCACCGCTTGACTTCTGCCTGCCTATCGACCCTGCTTGTTTTGACTACCGCTTGTACTCCGCCTGCCTTCTGACCTCGGCCTGTTTCTGGTTTGCTTGAACTCCGCCTGCCCTTCGATCTCTGCCTGTCTACGGATTCTTCTCTACTCTAACACAGCCTGCTACCACCACCTGTGAGCTCCTGCTGTACACTAAAGCAGTTTTAACTGCTAAGCTCTTCTCCAGTGGCTCCTACCCTCCTGGCACTCCTGACAGAATCACCAAGCCAGAATGGAGCCATCAGAAGAGTTGCCAACTCTAGTCGATCTGTCTCAACAGATTGCTGCTCTGACCCACGTTGTGAGGGATCTTCGGGGAGACTATCAGAATGTCCAAGAACAACTTCAAGACATTCGGATGTCCACTGCTGCCTCGCCTCCTTCCTCTTCAGGACAGTCGGATTCGGGAACTGCAGCTGCTAGTGCATCACATGGGGAACCCAAGGTAGCGATGCCCGACAAGTTTTCTGGCGATCCTAAGACTTTTAGAACTTTTATTAATGGTTGTCGCCTCCTCTTTACCCTCAAGCCCCACTCTCATGCCACAGATCAAATCCGAGTGGGGGTTATGATTTCCCTTTTGCAAGGACAACCACAAGCCTGGGCCCATCGTTTGTTGGAACAGAATAGCCCTCTTCTTGCCTCCACTGATTCCTTTATCCAGGCGTTATCCAAGATCTATGAGGATCCTCATAAAGTAGAGACTGCTGAAGCGGCTATCAGTAATTTACGTCAACTCCGTAGACCTGTGGAAGAATACGTGACGGACTTTCGTTGTTGGGCACCAGACACCTTGTGGAATGACAGGGCCCTCCGGCATCAGTTTCGCAAGGGTTTGTCCGATCAACTCAGGGATGAGTTGGCTAGAGTGGGTCTTCCTGGTTCTTTGGAAGAGTTGATTCTTCTTGCCATCCAGATTGACAGAAGATTAAGGGAGAGACGTCAGGAAAGAGGGTCCTGTATGCCAAGTCAGGCATGGGGCCATGAATGGGTGCTTCCTACAGCTCCTCCTCCAGTCCTTGTTTCTCCTTCTTCTGATGGCGAGCCCATGCAAATCGGGGTGGTACGCAAGACCCTGTCCACGGAGGAAAGACTGCGACGAAGACGGCTAAATTTATGTCTATACTGCGGTCTTTCTGGACATTTGTTAAGGAATTGCCCCACTCGACCCAATGGTAATTTCCTCTCACAGCAATCTTCTAATACTCCCTTGGTTCCTTCTCTCCAGTCTTATGTTCTTCTACGTCTCTCTTTGCAGTGGAACCAAAGAAAGATTGAGGTGGATGCCGTAATCGACTCCGGAGCTTGTGGGTGCTTCATAAACCAAGACTTCGCGAGTCAATACAAGATTCCTTTTATTTCCAAGGCCCAGCCAATACCTGTTAAAATGGCTGATGGTAATTTTGTTTCTTCTGGTTCTGTTTCGCAAGAAACCCCATATATTTTTGCTTCTTCTTTAAGAGGTCACTCTGAGTTAATAAAGTTTGATGTGATGGAAAACCTTCTTTTTCCCGTAATTCTTGGCATTCCCTGGTTGAGGGGTCATAATCCAACTATTGACTGGCAGGCTGGAACAGTTTTCTTCAACTCGGATTACTGTCGTTTGAATTGTTTTCCTCCAAAGATGCTGGGTGCAACCATTTCCGATGATGAACTTCTCCAATTTGTCCCACAAGTCTACCATGAATTCGCTGATGTCTTTAACAAGAAAGCGGCTGACTCACTTCCTCCCCATAGGAGTTATGATTGCCCGATCGATCTTCTCCCTGGCGCATCCATCCCTTTTGGAAGAATATATCCTTTATCTGAGCCTGAGTTAGCTACTTTGAAGGACTATATTGATGAGAATCTGGCTAAAGGCTTCATACGTCATTCTTCCTCTCCTGCCGGTGCAGGTATTTTTTTTGTCGAGAAAAAAGACCACTCCCTATGACCCTGCATTGACTTTCGTGAACTCAACAAGGTGACAATTAAGAATCGTTACCCGTTGCCGCTCATTTCTGATCTTTTTCAAAGACTTGGTCGTGCTACAGTTTTTTCTAAGTTAGACTTGAGGGGTGCTTACAATCTGATTCGAATACGTGAAGGGGACGAATGGAAGACTGCCTTTCGTTCCCGATATGGTCATTTTGAATACACCGTCATGCCCTTTGGCCTTTGTAACGCTCCTGCCACGTTTCAATATTTTATCAACGATATTTTTCATGACTTACTGGATCAATTTGTCATCGTATACCTGGATGATATTCTTGTTTTCTCCAATTCTTTAGAAGATCATCGTTCTCATGTGAGGGAGGTTCTGCTTCGTCTTAGGAAACATCTTCTCTACGCCAAAGCTTCTAAGTGTGAGTTTGAGAGATCTCACATTGAATTTCTAGGATTTCGAGTTTCTAGTCAAGGTTTCAAGATGGACACTAAGAAAGTTGAGGCGATTATTAACTGGCCACCCCCGAATGACCGAAAAGGGGTTCAACGTTTTGTGGGATTCGCAAATTTTTATAGAAGGTTTATCAATAAATTCTCTTCCATCATCAAACCTCTCACAGATCTTACAAGTTGTAAAATTAAATTTTCCTGGTCCCCAATTGCTCAACAAGCCTTTGAACTTCTTAAAAGACTTTTTATTTCTGCTCCCATTTTAGTCCATTCCGATGTTTCCAAACCTTTCGTTCTTGAAGTGGACGCCTCTGAGGTAGCTATTGGAGCAATTCTTTCACAGCGAGCTGGCCCCAAAGACAACTTACATCCGGTAGCGTTCTTCTCTAAAAAGTTAACTCCTACTGAAAGGAACTATGATGTTGGAGATCGTGAGTTGTTGGCGATTAAAGGTGCTTTGGTAGAGTGGCGTCATTTATTGGAAGGAGCTGTCCATCCTTTTATCATTTTCACTGACCATAAGAATCTGGAATACTTAAGATCTGCAAAGCGTTTAAATCCTCGTCAAGCTAGATGGGCACTCTTTTTCTCTCGTTTCCAATTTCATATAACTTACAAACCTGGGGCCAAAAATGCAAAGGCTGATGCCCTGTCCAGAGTTTTTCCGGTGGAGAAGGTGTCCATGGTTCCTGATACAATTCTTCAGTCTGGACATTTTTTACTTCTGCAGTCTTCTTTTATTGATCGTCTAAAGAAGGTTCCTCAAGCTCCAACAGATTATCCTGGTGTTGAAGATATTTTTGCTCAAGATGATTTACTTTTGAGGAACAATAAGTTGGTGGTTCCACCAAATCTTCGGGTGGAGGCCTTGAGAATAGTTCACGATCATCCTTTAGCTGGGCACACTGGTATTCGAAAGACCTTAGAATTGGCCAGACGTCTTTTTTGGTGGCCCTCGTTAATAAAAGAATGCACTGCTTATGTGCGATCGTGTGAGTCTTGTGCTAGATCCAAGTCTTCTTGCAACAAACCTGTGGGTCTTCTCCGTCCCTTACCCCTTCCTGAGAGACCTTGGAGTTCTATTTCCATGGATTTTATCGTTGAACTGCCTCCATCCAATGGGTGTAATACTATTTTTGTGGTTGTCGATCGCCTTACCAAGATGGCACATTTTATCCCTCTTCCCCGGCTCCCCTCTGCTGCCATGACTGCGGATGTGTTCATTAAAGAAATAGTTAAATTACATGGTCTTCCTAAAGAAATTATTTCTGATCGCGGTACCCAATTCACATCTAGGTTTTGGACTGTGTTGTGTAAATCCCTTGGTATCTCTTTGTCTCGTTCTTCAGCCTATCACCCACAGACCAATGGGCAGACTGAGAGGACTAATCAGACGCTGGAGCAATACATTCGTACTTTTTCTTCCTATTTGCAGGACAATTGGGTGTCACTCCTTCCATGTGCTGAGTTCTGTTATAATAATTCTATGCACTCTTCTACTGGACAGACTCCTTTCTTTTCTAATCTGGGTTTTCATCCTATCATGTTTCCAGATGTCCTTTCTGAGGTGACCCTTCCTGCATTACAAGATCGTTTGGCGTTTCTTAAACAAAATACGTCTTTTTTGAAGGAACAGATAAGTAAGGCTCAACAAAATTTCAAAACTTTCGCAGACAGAAAACGAGGGAAGGATCCTGAATTCAAGAGTGGTGACAAGGTCTGGCTCTCTTCTTTGAATCTTCGGCTCGCTACTCCTTCCAAGAAGTTGGCTCCAAAGTTTCTGGGTCCATTCGTTATCAAGAGGGTCATTAATCCTGTGTCCTTTGAATTAGAACTTCCTGATTCTCTTAAAGTATATCCTGTGTTTCATGCTGCTCTGCTTAAAAAATTTGTGCCTAACATCTTTCCAGGTCGTGTGTCTCCACCTCCTCCAGTTATCTCTTGTCAAGGCGAGGCTGAGTTTGAAGTGGAAAAAATCTTGGACTCCAGAGTTCGTGGCAGAAGGTTGCAGTACCTCGTCAAGTGGAAAGGTTTTCCAAATGAAGAGAATTCCTGGGAACCAAAGAACAATGTTCATGCTCCGAGGTTAACCACAGCCTTTCATAGGAAATATCCTGACAAGCCTGCTTTTGACGTCCTGAGGCCGCCCCTCAGGGGGGGGCAATGTAAGGTACCTTTGGTCGCAGCTCAGTCTTCTCGTGGACGCAGGCGCAGGGGTGTGCAGGGTTCTGCGCATCCTTGGCGTCTGTTTCAGGCGCCCGCGTCTTTGCGCGGGCGCGCGTCCATTCATTCGGGCGCGCGCGCGTCGCGACGGTCGCGGGCGCGCTAAAGTTGACGCACGGCGTCCTGACGCTGCGTCCTTACGTTTGGCGCCAATCTGTCCCTATTTATCCTTGTCGAAAAAAGCAAACAGCGCTTGGTGATTATTTTCCTTGCTCCTGAACCTTTGCTGTTGTACCTCTCTTTGAACTTGATTCCTGGATTTTGACCTCGGCCCGTTTCTGACCACCGCTTGACTTCTGCCTGCCTATCGACCCTGCTTGTTTTGACTACCGCTTGTACTCCGCCTGCCTTCTGACCTCGGCCTGTTTCTGGTTTGCTTGAACTCCGCCTGCCCTTCGATCTCTGCCTGTCTACGGATTCTTCTCTACTCTAACACGGCCTGCTACCACCACCTGTGAGCTCCTGCTGTACACTAAAGCAGTTTTAACTGCTAAGCTCTTCTCCAGTGGCTCCTACCCTCCTGGCACTCCTGACACAAAATTTATACCCCAGGAAATCCCTCCCCAAACGTTAAAACCAATCACGTGCTGCCACCTCACGTCTCTTTTCTTAAAGCAACATACATATCAAATTTGATATGTATGTTGCTTTTTTTTCTATGTTGTATTAACTGGTGTCTGGGCTGTACTCTACTTGAGCCCGAGGAATAATATTTATATATATAAATGCTCCAAATTTAATCTATGCCTCTTATATAATATTTGCCCTGTGAGAGCGTGGACGGACGCCCTTTAGTAGTATATTTTGGGAACGCGATAGACTGACTGCACGTGGTGATACACGGAACCACAGCATTTGTGTTTGATCATATGGATGTATGTGAGATATACCATTAAGTGAATGCTAATTAACTCTTATAGTAATCAGGACCGAATAATTAGTCTGTCTACATCAGCTTTTGAGAGATTTGAAATGATTTAACTTGGTGTGTGCTACACGCTAATTAAAAGTGTATGAAATCACTGTTTGGGTGATTCCTAGTTTGAGGTAGGATTAATTTCACATTAGGGTAACTATAATCTTTGGAGTAACACTTTATATATCTTTTTTCACATCAAAAAAAAAATTAAAAAAATAAAAATATATATATATATATTGGTTTTTATTTAAACACATTTTTTCTCCAAAAAATGGAGACACTTTGGGATAGCAATGCTAGGCTGTCTAAGGCCAACTTGGTATTTGGCACAAGTATGGAGACAACACAAGATCAGACACATGTATTTAAAGCATTTAGAGACTTTGAACGTAATTTAATTAAGGAGCTACACATGTGGTGGGATATAGCTTCACTGGAGAAATATGTTACTTCACAAATGATACCTAGGGGTTTGAGAATAAAAAAGTTTCCATCTTTCCTAGATAAAAATGAAACATTTATGAGTAGTTGGAACAAAATTCTAACTGATTGTTCCATTAGACTTATGGAATTTATGATTGAACAAAAGACCAAAGTACATCTGGAGGTCAAAGCTGATTTGAGACAGGCTGAAAAGGAAGTAGAACAATTTAGGGATCTAACCAGATTCGAGAATTTATATGATTCTATAAAGAGGAAAGTGAAAAAGATTGAGGAAGAAATTTTGGAAAATAAGAGGAACAAATTTAACAGGGACAGTTTGGACTATATGAAAGATCAGGTGTATAATTGGGCACAGAATAGACGGGAGTGGAGGAATAGCAATAGAAAAGGGTCAACACATAGATCCATCTTGAAGGATACAAGTACACCTAAGAAAGTGAGTTTTTCAAGTGCTGACCAAGACTTTTTGGATAGTTCCCTGTCTGGCTCTTCTCCTATTTCTTCACAGAGTAACCGGGGTGAGAAAATGAAAGAGGTCTTTGTGAATGATCAGCCTTTTTTACGGGACAAACCAATGGAGGACAAGAACTGGGACCGGAAGAAAACAAACAAATCCTATTGGAAAAAACAAGGGAAGGAGCAAGCCAGAAAAGAGGAAAGGGACGGATACAGCCTACGGAACCGGTATCCGAAAAAGTCTTAAATCTATCGTCCAAGGAATTAACACCTGGACAGACTCTATTGCTAAGCAAGGGACTCTCTTTTTCCCCAGACAGGGACTTTGATATTTTAGAAACAGTAATTGATGTTAATCACCTTGTACGAAGGATAGTACTTAAGAAATATTTTTGCAGGTGGCACGGGAGGAGTCCCTGGTAGGTAATGATGTTAATGACATGTTTGATGTAGTAAACCCTGTGGATGTAAGCATATTTAAAAATAAGAGTAATTTTTACCCAGTTCAACTTAGAGGTCCTCTAGTGGAGCAGTTCCAAAGGAGGGTGGAAGCAGATCTATGGGCTTTGAAAGATAAAATAACAACTGGGAAAAAGAAATTTGATAACTTGAGTAGGGAAGAGAAACAGGAGTTATGGAATTTAAAGAAAGATAAAAGTCTGGTAATTAAGAATGCAGATAAGGGAGGTATGGTTGTAGTGCAGGATGCAGTAACATACAAAGAGGAAGCCTTGAGGCAGCTCAATGATAAGGAATCTTATGTAGTGTTGAGGAGTGATCCAACAAAGATCTTTATGGAGAGGCTGGTGGATCTCGTGGATGGGGCTTTGGAGGCTGGTTTGATTGACTCGGTAGTGAGAGACTATTTAGTCCCAAAAACGGTGACAATACCTACCTTTTACCACCTTCCAAAGGTCCATAAAGAGGAGAGACCACCACGGGGGAGACCAATAATTTCAGGGATAGGGTCGCTTAATGAGCACTTATCTGAATGGGTGGATGCCCACCTGCAGTCGCTTGTTAAGCGCCTGGATAGTTACACCAGAGATACCACACATGTACTTAACAAGTTGGACCAATTCAGGTGGGATGAGGGATGTGGCTGGGGGACATTAGATGTGGCCTCGTTATATTCCTCGATCCCACATGAATATGGTATAAAGGCAATAAATTATCATCTGGATAGGTATAGTAGTTATTCAGTGGAACTCAAGAGGTTCCTGTTGGCATCCATTAGATTTTTGTTGGAGCACAATTATTTCACATTTGACTCGATATATTATCTGCAGAGATGTGGGACAGCAATGGGGGCGAAATTTGCTCCCTCCTACGCCAACCTATATATGGGATGGTGGGAGGAGACCCACATCTCTGCAGATATGAGAAAATCTTTGAGATTATATACGCACTATATAGACGATTTACTGTGCGTGTGGAAAGGGGGTGAAAGGAGTTTCATGACCTTTGTACACAAGTTGAACCAGAATGAACTAAATCTGAAGTTCACAAGTGAATATAGGCCAAAAACAATTGAATTTCTGGATGTAAAACTAATTGTGGTGGATGAAGAAATACAGACCACTATTTTTAGAAAGCCATGTAGTGGGAATACACTTCTGCATGCTACTTCCTGCCACCGGAAAAATTTGGTAGGTGGGATACCTGTGGGCCAGTTCCTCCGGCTTCGGAGGAACTGCTCCACAGATAGGACATTCCAGGAACAAGCAGAGGATATGAAGGAGAGATTTTTAGATCGAGGGTATGGGCGAAAAGCTGTGTATAGGGCCTATCAGAGAGCGAGACAAACAGAAAGGAGGAATTTATTGAGCGTGAATCCAATGGGTGGAAAAAAGAAAATAGCAAAACAGGGGCTATCAGAAAAAGTCCCATTTGTAACTAGGTATAGTAAACAGTTCTATATGGTACTAGATATAGTTAAGAAATACATCCCGATTCTATACGCGGATGATGATTTTCATAAAATACTAAAAGGAGGAGTTAATAGCATACCAAGGCGATCTCATACATTGAGGGACCACTTATCACCAAGTATGTACAGGGAAACGAATAGGGAAGACCAAGGCAATAATAACTTTCTGAAGGTAGAAGGGAGCCACAAGTGTGGTAGTCGTAGATGTATAACGTGTCAACATATGAAAATTTCAAAAGAATTTAAGTCCACGGTGACAAACACTAGTTTCAAAATAAGAGATTATATAAATTGCAATACATCCACAGTGGTTTATTTGATAACATGTCTGAAATGTCAGAAACAATATGTGGGTTGCACAAGCAGAACGCTAAAAGAGCGAATACGGGAACATCTGAGTCAAATAAAAAATCCAAAAACAGTTGAAAAGAGTAATTTAACGAGACACTTCTCAAGATGCAATGGGAGTGATCTAGCATATTTTTCTGTACAGGGAATAGAAAAAGTAAGATTGGGTAATAGAGGGGGTAATCTAGCAGGGTTGTTAGCAAAAAGGGAACTTTTTTGGATTTTTTATTTGCATACTCGGTTACCACTTGGGTTAAACTACGAGTTTGATGTAACATGTTTTACGTAAATTATAATGTGACCAGCTATGTCTACAATGAGGTGGATGTATAGAAGTATATGGGGCAGATAAGAGAATGTGATATATATTGATAATAATATTAGGAGGAAAATACAATGTAATGGGGCAGTAATTGCCATTTAAATACTTGTTTAAGTGTGGGTATCCTAATAAAATGTTTGTGAGATGAAACAGAGTATAGGCAGAAAAACATTGCTAATAGGACCAATTTGATATGTATGTTGCTTTAAGAAAAGAGACGTGAGGTGGCAGCACGTGATTGGTTTTAACGTTTGGGGAGGGATTTCCTGGGGTATAAATTTTGTGACCAAATGTAACAACAGTAATGCCTATGAACAAGTGCCTGTGGGTGCGAAACGCGTAGGGCGGAGTATCGGTTGGTCTGTATGCCTACTTTTTAATATTTATGATGAATAAAAAGTGATTTTTTAACTTAGAGAATTGACTGGAAATATATCTTTGAATTTTTGAATTGAGTGCCCTTTGGAGTTGGGGGCTATATTCCAGCACTTGGCCCTTTTTGACAGGCCTATATAGACTGCAGCAGTTGAGTAGTAAAGTTATTAAGGTCCTATAGAAGTCAATAGGGGCTGCTCGGATATTATCATACTGCTTTTCATACTGACTTTTAGAGGTTTTCAGATTTTTTTTAGAGGTAAATGAAACTGACCTAACTGCTTGTTGATGAAGAGGAAGGTGAAAAATCCAATTAAAGGGGAAATTTTTCCTCTATAACCAAAGGATGGCAACTGGACCAGTCCCTGGATCAACCTTCTCTTACGTAATTAATTTTAGTAAAACTGTATATTCTCATTTGCTAAAAAGTGTAATAAAATTACCTGTGCGGCGGGGGCCCGCCTGCCGCGTGGTTCCTAGCGCCATCTTGGTTCTTAGGACGCGTGCGGCGTGCCTGCGCGCCTCTTAAAGGCACAGGCGCGCTGTCGTGATTGCGCCAGCGCACTTTGGCGTGAAAACACACGTCCTTCGGCGCAAATTCTTCCCCTATAAAAGGCCCATTCTGACTGCTGACAGATGCCCGTGATAGAACTTGGTTTCTAGTGGTTTCCTGAGCCTTGTGCATCTGATCCTGAATCTGCTTGTCCTGATTAACCGATTTTGACTCATGCCTGTTCCCTGACTATTCTGCATTCTGTATCCTGACCCTTGCCTGCCTACAACAACTCTTCCAGCTTAACCCCTTGATTGACAACCCGGTTTTGACCCTTGCCTGCCTGACGATTCTGATATCCGCCTGCCTCGACCTAGCCTGTCTGACCATCCTTCTGCCTAATCCTTTTGTACCGTGACCTTCGGCCCAAAAGACTCTGCTAACAGCCGTGCCCCTTTGCCAGCCAGAACATATCGCCTTGTACCCCTCTTTAAGTCCAGGTGGCACCCAAGTAAGCTGAGGGCTCCTCCCGAAGCCCAAAGGTGGTCACACTACTGGTGAAGCCGAGCCGAGACCAGGGTGCTTGGCACTTGTTCTGGTATAAGCTGCCGGCCGTTTATTTTAATCTTAGTGTATACCCTTGTGTGTGCTAGAATGTTCCACTGGTAAATAAAGCATTCAAAAGCTTATTGTATTATCTCCTTTTATATGTATACATATATCTAATAGGAGTTAGACACGTTATTATTATATGACGTATCTAACCTTAAGTGCCTCTTCTCCAGTGTAAACATTCCCAGTTGGGCCAGCCTCTCTTCATAACCTAGAATTTCCATTTCATTAAACAGCTTAGTTGTCCTTCTTTGGACACTCTGTAATACAATAATATCCCATTTGAACACTGGAGACTCTGCATGTACCAGATGTGACCACTATCAATGCAGTATAAAATAAGAATGACCCTTTCCGCTAGTGAATCAATACCATTACTAATACAGCTCAAAACCTTGTTTGACCTTGTTACTGCTGACTAGAATTTCTTACTACAGCCAAGTTTTATTACAGCTAGAATTTAGTACTAAGTACCCCTAGGTACTTTTCCATCATAGATACTGTATGCCTAACTTAATCCCATCAAGGGAATAAGTGTCTGGAATCTGAGGTATATAACCTTATATTTATCTACATTGAATTTCATCTGCTACTTAGCCACCCCTTTTGCAAGGATGCTACATCCTGGATAGAATTAATTACTTACTTACTGCAGCACACAAGATGCTACCTGCATCTGGATTTGTCCTTAACCACCTACCCTGTCCTTTTCATTCAGGTCTTAATACAGAGGGCATCAGATGGGGGGGGGGCACAAGTCCTTTGCAAATGAGCACTAAGGTGCGTGCACTTGCACCCCTCCTCATGCAACCCCTATAATCTGCATTATGCTTATCTTCTGCTATTGATTCTTTTATACGTTTTAGCCTTCTCTGTAACTTGTTTCATCCCTTTGTGTACATTCTTGTATCTAGGCTCTACATTAGCTGGGACTATTGATTGGTGTGTCATCTTAACCAAGAAAAAATCATATTTTAGAAACATGTAAAAAATTCCGATGCTATCTGACCCGTAGTATGGTTTCATTATGCACCATCATATTTCTTGCAAATATTATAAAAACTTCAATGACTTACTTTGCACATGAAATAGATAATTCTATAATGTGACGGATATATTTGTTTCAAGAAGTCTTCTTGCTTTAGCAAATAAGTATATTTTTGTATGTTTGTTTATTTTTGAACATTGCATGCAACAGACAATAAATAATCTTAGTCCTGTGTATTATTTCTGGATTTTGAAATATACTCTTCTTTAATCTCTCCCATGGCTTACTTTATGTTCAGATACAATAGTAGGTTGCTTGTCCATGTCAGCCTCCATTTTTTTTATAACTCTTTTTATTTGAAGTTCAGTGAGGAACAAGCTATTGAATTACAATGGTATGATATCATCAGGATAAAGTAAGTACAGTGGCACACAAGGCTGTTGTTGCCGGTTACCCCATGCAATACTTTTTATTGCGGAAAAATGCAATGTTTCAGGGCACGCCCCTTTGTCAAGCATAGTGGATCCCAGTGCGAGAGGTACCTTTTAAAGGTGAAACAATCAATTGATTAACTTAACATATGAATAAAGAGACAAAAGAAAAAAAAATCAAAAAAACATAAAAATTGTGATACTTATATTTATATTTCCAACACATAATCAATAAGAAATATAAAAATGAAAAATATAAAGGAAAAAAGGCCAATAATAGTCTCTTAAATAGGTGATTTCCTTGGTGAAAAGTCCCACTGAAAAAAATGGATGCAAAAAGTTAAAAAGGTATTCATCTTACCTTGCATATGAAGGGGAATAAAAAAAAAAAGAAGAAGATACTTGTCCCTGTGTCAGGATTAAATACAATTTTTTTCTTATCTGAAAGAAAATGGAAAAACTATTAGAGCCTTATAAGAGGTTATAAAAAGCAAGACATATTGTATTCTTCATTAAGACCTCTGGGGTATTCAGATTGTAAAAGCCAGATCCAGAAACATTCCCTCTGCAATAATAATCTTTTTTTGTCCTGACCTTGTTGTGCCACTACTTTTTCTAGTATCTGCCAGCGTATTTGTGCGACACGGTGGCCATTATCAAAAAACTGCTTAGCAAGCTAAGTTTCTTTTTTTTATATTTTCCTGAATCTGTTTTTCCCTTAGTATCAGTGCTTGTTGTTGCAGAGGGAGGGTGGTAATTCCGTATTATTGATTTGTGTTCATTTAGTCTTATTTTAAGTTGTCTAGATGTTTGTCCCACATAAGCTAAACCACAGGGGCACTTAATACGGTAAATTACGTCCGAACTGTCACATGTGAAGAACCCTTTAATTTAATGTTTAGTGACCCATTGTGGATGTGTAACAATATTACCCAGTATGATCCCATTACAGTGCCCACAGTTTCTACAAGGAAATGTGCCTGCCTTGTGTACCAGGTTTAGAATCTTCAATTTTTTTGGGGGGTTTTATCAATTGCCCGATATTTCTGCCATGCCTGTATGAAAATAGTGGGGGAGCTTGAAACATATGACCATATTTGGGATCAGCTTTAAGTATATCCCAATGTTTTGTGATAATGTTCCTAATGGCTTTAGAATTGACATCGAAGGAGCTAATAAAGGGAATTCTTTGTAATTTACCCATATTCGTGTCCTTTTTGCTTACAAGCAATTAATTTCTAGGGATTTTTCGTACCTCCTGGTTTTTTTGATTATATTATCTAAATTTGGATATCATTTTAGTTGCTTCAGTTTCCTACAAGCAATCAGTGGATGCAGTGCATCTGAACCGTAATAATTGGCTTTTAGGAAGGCCTTTGATTAAACCAGGAGGATGGAAACTACTGGGTAATAATAAATTGTTCTGGTCTGTTGGTTTGGTGTATACACTGGTAACAAAAGATGACCCTGTAAATGTGATGTTAATGACCAAAAAATACAGTTCAGTAGGACTGACATCTAACGTAAATTTAATGGAGGCATGTGTGCTGTTAAGGTATTTAAGAAAATTGTTCAATATGTCAAGGCTTCTCATCCAGAAAAAAATATATCGTCCATGTAACGCATATAAGCATAAATATAATGGACATACATGTTGGAAAAGATGTAAATTTTTCCAAAAAAAATCCATAAAAATATTGGCATAAGCTGGAGCCATGTTCGCACCCATGGCACACCCTTGCAGCTGTAAATAGAAATCCTCATTAAATTGAAAGCAGTTTTTCTTCAAAACATTTTCAATAGATCACAAATGAGATTTATCTGAAAATTGGGTAAAGCACCTTGGGACAGGTATGTGCGAATGCATTCAATGCCTTCATTGTTGTGTATGGATGTGAAGAGGTCCTTTACATCCAAGGAACAAAGAAAGAATTATTTTGCTGGCACTGCTACCTTTTCAAGTCTTGTAAGGAAATCAGTAGTATCACAAAGGCATGGTTTTAGAGACGGTAATATTTCTTGCAAAAACATATCTATGTATATTAGTTGCCAAATGGATCCCATATTAGAGACAATGGGTTGGCAGGGAGCCACCATTTTTAATTCCATTTTAGTCTAGGAAATGTTTTTAATAGAACTTATGAGCATAGTTGGGTTGTGTGGATTCTAGCCATAATTTCCTGTTATATGACATGAATGGTAGCAGAAATAGGTCTTGCTATAATGATTATTTTGCTTGTTGGGGCTACTGAGTACTGACAGGTGTTTAGAAGTATTTCTGTTGTGGTACTGAAGAAAATAAACACATTCATTAAATAAGCATAAAAATGTGTTCCTAAACTCTGATTACATTCAATTATTTAAATAATGAAATATTATAACAACTGAGGCAAAATGTTTATATGAAAAGAAAGACTATAACATGCAAACACAGCTGGCCAATCAGATGTTGTCTGTTGGAAAAGAGTTTATTTTTTTATGAAAAATGTTTGTTATAGTCAAGCAAGCATTATTATAAGTAAAACCAGACTTTAAAAGAAGAAAATCCTGTTTATTTCTATGTGTACACATTTGAAACAGTAAAATGTAAAAAATATATATATATATATATATATATATATTCCATCGGATAGAAACAGCACTCAGGTCAAGCATTTTTTTTTAAATGTAATTTATTATAATAGTATTAAGGCCTATGACTAGGTTGAAACATCAGTCACCAATATGATAATAAATTAAGTTTTTAAAAAAAAAATGCTTAAGACCTGTGAGTGCAGTTTCTATCCGATGGACTATTACTTTGATTTCTGATACTGCACCCAGGCAAGTTATTTCTATTTTCGAGAGTGCCGACTTTGGATTGATGATATATATATATATATATATATATATATATATATATATATATATATATATATATATATATATATATATATATATATATATATATAAGAAAAATGCAACAGTTGCTGAAAGCAATGGAGAGCACATAGGGAACAATTATTAGCTACTCAAATATCAAACAGGAATGAATGCTTCATATGTTATATTAACTGATGAAGCAGACTTAAAAAAGGAATGGGCAACAATTCCTACAATTCATAGGCAATGGGCAAGCAATTGTTTATGCTAATTAGTAAATACTATAATATATTTATTATATGACCTGAGTGGATATATGAAACACAGTATATAGTAGTATATACTTTTTTGTATACTATAGCACCAAAAAGGCTAAGCCTGAGTATCTGGGGACAGACTGAAAAAAGAATGCAGTAAGGAAGTACAGGTATGGGACATGTTATGCAGAATGCTTGGGACCTGGGGTTTTCCAGGTATTGGATCTTTCTGTAATTTGGATCTTCATACCTTGTCTACTAGAACATCTGGTAAACATTAAATAAACCCAATAGGATGATTTTTATTTCAAAAACGATTAATTATATCTTATTTTGGATCAAGTACAAGGTACTGTTTTATTATTACAGAGACAAAAGGAAATCATTTTTAAAAATTTTGATCATTTGGATGAAATTGAGTCTATGGGAGGCATTATGCAGCGGTTTCAGGACAATGGGTTTCTAAATTACGGATTCCATACCTGTATAGTGAATATTATGATCTTAATTAGATCCTTCTTGATGCCTAAATAATGACAAGGTGCATGCATAGAGTTGGGGACAGAATAGAGAAATTAAGCACATATGCCCTTTATAGCATATATCCTCTATCTTTTAAGTTGGCCCAAGGAACAATATTTTCCAGTGTATCATCATTTCACTCTGTACTTCTGATGCCACGCATTATTCTGTGCCTGTGTGGTTTCTGCTCAATACCAAGTTTGATGTGTACATAAGGTGCTCATTCTTTTGCAGTAAAGCATATCCTCTTTATGCTCAAAGACATTCTAAGGCCCTAATTCTCCAATTGGCAGTTATTAGAAACAGTAAGCTATCTCCATAAACTGCTGCTGCAAAGCTAGAGATACAGGCTTTGACACTGCCTGAAATGCTTAATTTATTCTAGGTAGGGTTCCTGTGTGTAGCCTTTTGCCTAACCTAAAATCTTTTTTGATCCTCCCCAGGTTGGCAATGCTTTACAGTTTTGTAGGCCCTGGTCAACTCCATTAAAAAAAGAAAGAAAATGTTCCGCCAATAATAATGGATTATAAGTGTGTATTATTTAAGGAATAGAATGGCTAAAGGAGAATTAAAACTTTTTTATGGTCAAAACTGTCAAATTTGACTAGGGAGTTATCCAAACTCGATTTGAGGTCTTTTAAAAATTCTATTTTCTACTCGATTTTCGAGATTTATCATACTCTGGCCCTTTAAGAATTCAAATTCAACTATTGCCCACCTAACACCTGCCAAATTGCTGTTTAAGTTAATCTGAGAGGTCTAGAAATCAATTTGGAGATGTTTGCAGCCTTCCTGACATTCAAGTTTTTTTCAGAGAAAAAACTCGAATCGAGCTTGATCGAATTCGATTTGAATTCGATGTATGTACAATTCTGCAAGGCATTAATAAAAAATGCACCATTGTGTGAAAAATGTTGCGTATTTATTTTTACCACACTAATACTTCAGAAGCAGAATATTTCAATGATATCTTACCTGCCTAATCCTTAACCATTATAAAACAACACCTAATTTAGAATTTCAGAAGCTAGCTGAATATAGATTGATAAAATTTTCCTAAAATAGAGAGGTAGTCTAATAAAACAGGAGCAGTATGATGATTTTGCATTGGTTGCAGCAATTCCAGTTTTAGAGATTCAGTTTCTCAAATCATATATTTTGAAAACTGTCACTAACCACAGGTATATTTCTTGACAGCTGGCAGGGTTTTCATATTACCTATTTATAACATGCAGTAAAGCTCACCAAAATGAAATATTATATATTTGTGTGTGTGCATTTTAAATCAATGAGAAAGTGGTGCAGTCTCTGAACTAAGCATTTAATCAAGAAAATATGGGATGCTGCTTATGATATTAGTTACCTCTCTCTCATTCTAATTTGGTTAGAACAGAGACATTTATTGTACAGTAATGTGAAACCCAATGATCTTATTGCTTTAATATGTTGAAATCCCTAGTGGTAAATATTAAATATCAAGGTTTTACTATAGCTTTATATGCACATATTATAGTACAAGGTAGTAGGGGTATTAAGAAGAATTTTGTTGCATTTCAAATACAAACACCGAGTACTACACATCTTATAGGTTATTCCTGTGTATTATTTATAGAACAGGAAAAGTAAATTAGTATACAGTGTTGCACACTTGACAATGAAAATGCACTAGTGCATTGGTGCACAGTCTCAGGAAAACTTTGTGGTACACTGTTGATGATTTACTCAATATTATTAGATGACATTTGTATTTTTTATTTTCCTGTTGAACTGTATACTGTATACTGGAGATCTTTAAAGAAAGATGTATGGATTACTCTTTACAGTATATTACATTACAGACATTACAGACAGATAGCTGTTTTCTCAAATAATGAGGAACAAAGCTTCTTTTAGACATGAATAGCGTGGGCGAATTTTCTTCGAATTTGCCCGTTTCGCGGACGGCATATAAATTCTAAAAATTGCAGCGAAAATTAGCCGGCGTCAAAAATTCACCAGCGCTGGCGCCCATTTAGACACAGGCGACAATAAACAATAAATTGCCATTTCGTGAATTCTTCGGCAGTTTCGCGAATTTCACGGGAAGTTCACAAAATTTGTGGCGAAGTGAAACGGGACAAATTCGCCCATCACTAGACATGAAGCATCAAAAATGGTTCTTCATGGTGAGGACTTGAGTTTGTGGAATACCCTGCGGGGTGATGTGATTGCTGATTTTGGTAATGCCTTTAAGAGATGATAATATTATATAATTTTTGGGGAAAATTAGCTATGGTAGGCAGGTAAACGTAGAATCAGGAGCATAAAGACAGGGACACTGGGTCTTCAGGCAAAAACACAGATTTATTTAGGTAACCTTTTAGGTTACCTTCCTGTTCTGTGCCCTGCTCAGAGACCTTCCTAACACTCTTATTAGATTTAAATACATTTCCACAGGACAGCCTTCCTGTGGAAAGTGAGCTCCAATACGCAAGCTGGACCTGTGAAATGGAATGCCTGGCATGCCTTCCAGAACCCTATGGGGCAGATTTACTCAAGAGCGCTAGCGTCAATTTGCGTTACATCGCCAATTTACTAATGGGCACAGGCGTCACTTCACTAGCGAAAGAGATAGATGCTATTGGTCATTTGCACTCTATGGCCAGGCAATAATTCGCTCTGGCAAAGGGACATTAATCCGCAAATTGAATGAAATGCGGATTTTACTGAATGTTACTTCTTCGCCAGACTTGCCTTCGCCAGCTCAAACCAGGCGAAGTGCACTGGAGTGCAAAGATCTTGTTACTTACATCATATTTTTTAGTGGAAAAAGCTTCTAAGTCCAAAAAATGCTGGCGTCTTACCTTTTTCAGAGTGATAGCCTGCAGAAGTCCTTAAAAATTTTTTTGGGGTAACTGGGTTCCCCCTAACATATGGAACATTAACTATACAGTGGGCTCATGTGTATGGCATTATAACAACTCTATTTTCTTTATTAAGGTTCCCTGGACTTGTGTAATGTAATGTATTTGCTGAAACATATACGTCCATTCAACTTAAAATTTCCTTGATCGCAAGACCTCTAGCGAATTTGCGCAAGGCAGAAATGAACGCTAGTGCATCTTTGCTTTCAATTGCTCGCATTACTGAAATAACGCTAGACAAACATCGCCAGTGTTCGGCGCCCACGCTGAAACTCCACATTCCAGTAAATTAGTATTGTCTGAGCGAATTTTCACATGGTAAAGTGTAACGATGGTTGCGAAGTGCTCGCTGGCGAATTTTCATCCTTGAGTAAATCTGCCCCCATAAGTTCCAGGATCTGGCAACTAAAACCTCTGAACAGAGAAAGTCTTCTCTTGTTATTAATGCTTTTGGGAGAAATTAAATGTGTATATATATATATATATATATATATATATATATATATATATATATATATATATATATATATATATATAGGCACAATGGAAGCTCGCACTCTCAGAACTTATAAACAAAAAAAAGGTGTTTATTTAAACCAGAAAAATTCTAGCCTTTCTCAAAGTATACAAAAGTAACAGCAACCATTTTAAAACACCAGTGGTGGGAAGGGAATGTCGATGATGTCATGAGCGTGGGGAGTATGTAAATCACGTGAAAATCAAACAAAAGTGTATATATGCAAAAAAAGAAAAAGCCTCATTTCTATACAGTATGGTTAAATACACATTGAAACATAGTGGTTATAGTCTGACAAAAACCTACAATACAATGTTGCAAAATATATCCTGTTTTGCTGGTCAGAAAGAGAGAAAGACCAGTAATCGTTATCAGGTTGCATTGATAAGACATTAATCATTCATCATAATCAGCCTGAATACAATAGACAAATAAGATCAGTAAATTCTATAGTGGGTCAGGTCACTTATAAATTCGATCTATAATCGGTAATACTAAAACTAAGTTAGCGACTATCATCAAATGAACACGGAGAACGGCATAAATACATTAGAAAATATTTTACGGCTCAATTAAGTCTTTACCAGTAGTTTGTGTAGTGAATCGCCTCATGGAACATAGGAGTCATTAGCGAGATTGTCTTGTTGATGGACACGCACCGAAAAGTGCAGAGTCTATGAGAGTCCAGACATGATATCCGTAAGATCCGGAAAGCAGCATAGCATATTGGAGCTGCACGTGGTATCCTGCAAAGGGTAGGGAACGTGCTTAGGGTTGCTAGGGTATGGTATCATAGCAGCACTTCAGTGAAAGTGATGTAAAGCAGATATAAAGGCAAGAAGTGGGAGATGCTATAGGTAATATGAACCAGGGGTTCAAAAGTAATTGGACTATTGACTCAAAGGCCATTTCATGGGCAGGTGTGGGCAATTCCTTTGTTATGTCTATCAATGAAGCAGAAAAAAGCCCTGGACTTGATTTGAGGGGGATGCTTGTATGTGGAAGATTTTGCTGTGAACAGACAACATGTGGTCAAAGGAGCTCTCCAAGCAGGTGAAACAAGCCATCCTTAAGCTGCAAAAACAGAAAAAACCCATCCGAGAAATTGCTCCACTATTAGGAGTGGCAAAATCTACAGTTTGGTCAATCCTGAGAAAGAACGCACTAGTAAACTCAGTAAGGCAAAAAGACCTGGACGTCCACGGAGACAACAGTGGTGGATGATTGCAGAATCATTTCCATGGTGAAGAGAAACCCCTTCACAACAGCCAAACAAGTGAACAACACTCTCCAGGAGGTAGGCGTATTGATATTCAAGTCTACCATAAAGAGAAGACTGCATGGAAGTAAATACAGAGGGTGTAATGCAAGGTGCAAGCCACTCATAAGCATCAAGAATAGAAAAGATAGATTTGACTTTGCTAAAACACATCTAAAAATGCTAGCGCAGTTTTGGAAAAACATTCTTTGGACAGATGAAACCAAGATCAACCTCTATCAAAATAATGGCAAGAAAAAAGTATGTAGAACAGCTCATGATCCAAAGCATACCACATCATCTGTGAAACGGCGGAAGCAGTGTGATGGCTTGGGCGTGCATGGCTGCCAGTGGCACTGGGACAGTTTATCGATGATGTGACACAGGACAGAAGCAGCCAAATGAAAAAGGTGTTCAGAGACATACTGGTGGTCATTTATAAACACTGGGCAAATCTGCCCATGGGCAGTAACCCATGACAACCAATCAAATTGCTGCATTCATTGTTCTACTTGCAACTGGCTTTAAAAAGCTACCCACTGATTGGTTGCTATAGGTAACTGCCCATGAGCAAATTTGCCCAGTGTTAATAAATGAGCCCCAGTGTCTGCTCAAATCCAGCTAAATGCAGTCAAAATGATTGGGAGGCGTTTCATAATACAGATGGACAATGACCCAAAACATACAGCCACAGCAAACCAGGAGTTTATTAGCACAAATAAGTGGAATATACTTGAATGCCCAAGTCAGTCACCTGATCTGAACCCAATTGAGCATGCATTTCACATGTTGCAGACTAAACTTTGGCCAGAAAGGCCCATAAACAAACAGCAACTGAAAGCCGCTGCAGTAAAGGCCTGGCAGAGTATTAAAAAGGAGGGAACCCAGAATCTGGTGATGTCCATGAGTTCAAGACTTCAGGCTGTCATTGCCAGCTAAGGGGTTTCAACCAAGTATTAGAAATGAACATTTTATTTTCAGTTTTTTAATTTGTCCAATTACTTTTGAGCTCCTGAAATAGGGTTTTTTTTAAAAAAAAGTCTTTATTTCCTCACATTTTTATGCAATCTTTTTGTTCAACCCACTAAATTAAAGCTCAAAGTCTGCAGTTCAACTGCATATGAGTTGTTTCATTTAAAATTTTTAAAAAAAAAAAAAACAATATATACACACACACACACGTGTCAGTTTGGTTCAAGGCCAGTTGCTGTGCCCAGTCTGTGGAGGTATCTAGAAAGTGAACTAGTTGTTTTTGTTCTACTCTGAGCTGGAAACTGGAGACAATACCTTTTGTGACTACACAGAGAAAGATCTGTTTTAAGAAACCGACTTTTGAAAGCGGCGCTATTGGACTTTGTGCACATTTCTGTGCACCGATTTGCATGCTGTTCCTTTTGTTGAAGAAAGTTATAAAGTGGCAATAAAGTCAACTAAGACCTTGGACTGGTTAGAAAGCTTAGGGAATGGCAGTACCAGAAGGTAAGTAAGTGGATAAAATAAAGCTTCTTGATTAACAAGTCTAATGTAAACCTTTTCATTTGTTGCACACATAGTTATTAATTCCCACCAAAGCACTTTGTAACCAATCCAATTATTTAGGTTTAAATTAGTAAACAATCATCAGCATTTCTGTGTTCCTCTTCGTTCTTTCTCTTTAAATTTGCCAGTATTAAACTTTATGTCACGAACGGCACCCAGAATCCAGAACCAATGCTAGGCTCCCTGGTCACGGCTCTTGCTTCCACCTTTAACAGCCGCCTTTCAACTCAGGAGGAGCCCTCAGCTAATTGGATGCCGCCTGGTCTTATTAAGAGAGGAGCAAAGTAAAGGTTCTGGACAAGCAATGGGGCATGATCGTTAGCGATAGTTATGACGGAAAGCACAGTTCTTGGAATAGACAAAGCATAGTTAAAAAGGCCGGGTAGGTGCTAGGGATGTAGCGAACTGCCGATTTGGTGTTCGCGAACGCCGTTCGCGAACACCGGCAAAAAATGCGAACTTCGCAAACAGTTCGCGAACTTCGAACACCCGGTAAAATCGTTCGATTCCAACGATCGAAGGATTTTAATCGTTCGATCGAAGGATTTTCATTCGAATCGAACGATCGAAGCTATTCGATCGAATGATTTTCATTCGATCGAATGCTTACAATCGTTCGAACGAATGCTTACAATCGTTCGAACGAATGCTTACAATCGTTCGAACGAATGGAAATTGTTCGATTTTTAGCGGTCGAAGGAATTCGAATGGTCGAATGGTCGAACGATCGAACGCGAACTCAAAATGCGAACGTTCCCAAACATTCGCGAACATTCGGCGGACGCGGACGGTCGAAGTTCGCGCGAACTAGTTCGCGGGCGAACAGTTCGCTACATCCCTAGTAGGTGCAGGCAAAGTAGAATAGTCAGACAGGCCGTAATCAGGATTGGAGAGTGAAGAATAATCAGACAGGCAAGGATCAGCTTGGAGAGGTCCGAATAAACAGGCTGGCAAGGGTCAGGATACAGAGTTCAGACTAGTCAGGCAAGGCAAGGGTCAATAACCAGAGGATCAATAGGAATTACTTAGAAATAGAACCAGGAACAACCTAAATTGAATCTAACAACGGGCAATATGTTTAATCACAAAGCCACTTTAAATAGTTTGAATTTCACGCCGTTGCTCGTTGACAGCAACCGCATGCCCCATAGCAGAACTGGCGCTGAAGGGAGCAGGCAGCACCCAGCAGGGGATCCCGCCGCCCACACCAGGGTAAGTTAGTATCAATTCATTACCCCCCTCTCGTGGAGGGGCCACTGAACCCTCAAGCTTTCCAGGAGACCTCCTAAGGTAAGTTAGTATCATTACACTTTAATTTTATTCAAGGAAAAAAGAGGTAATTTACCAACCCTTATAGAAATTACTGGAACTGAATAACTTTTAATAAGCAGTGCTTCTAATGTTGTTCAGCACTGTCTAATAAATGTTTTACAGGCATTCATTTCTTGTTGACCTGACAATTCTTCTGTTGGTTTGTCTTTCTACCTTGATGCAATCTACACATTGCATGAACCCAAAGAACATTTCGAATGATTGTGACATTAATTTCCAAACAACGAATAATTATCAAATTTTTTCCCTTTGCTCAATTTATATGTTTTTTGCACATGAAGAACACAGTTGTTCTTTGAGAACATATCCCAATTGTTAAAGTGGACCTGACACCCAGACACTAAAATCTGTATAATAAAAGTCCTTTTCAAATTAAACATGAAATCCAATTTCTGTTTTTTATTTAAGCATTCATAGCTGTTGTAAGCTCATTTAAAAATCTCAGCTGTCAATTAAATATTGTCTGCCCCTCCTCTATGCCCGTGGCATAGAGGCGGGCAGACAATTACTTTCACTTTCAATTCAGCACTTCTTAGATGTCACTGCTCTCCCCACATTCCCCCAGTTCTCTTTACCATTTAATTGTGTAGCCAGGGCATGGGGATGGAAGTCGGGTCCCCCATTCTGGTGCACAAACAGGATTCTGAGACGATACAAGACTTGTCTTAATAACAGTGTCCACAAAATGGCTGCTGTCTGCTTGTTATAATTTTGAAATCCCAGACTGAAGGAAACAAGATTCAAATAATTTATATAGTTCATTTTCCTTGACTAATCTGATAAAATAGGATTTTGAATAATCTTTTTGGGTGATGGGTCCTCTTTAAATATACTAGTTTATTGATTTTCTGCATGTTTGGCATAAAAGCTCTTTTTCTACCCTCTCCAACTGTAAACAAGAACAGAGGAAAAAGTTAAAATGATTAAGAAACATAAATATTAATCTATGCCAATACAAATACAGAGGATTTACAACATTTTCATTGAGAAGTTAAGTTAAGGTAAAAAGTTAAAGTAAAAAGTTAAAGTAA
This sequence comes from Xenopus laevis, assembly GCF_017654675.1. NCBI lineage: Eukaryota > Metazoa > Chordata > Amphibia > Anura > Pipidae > Xenopus > Xenopus laevis. The sequence continues at coordinate 57,572,005 of NC_054382.1, read as the reverse complement.
AAGTTAAATAAACTTTTTGAGTCTTCCCCTAATGTATCTTATTGTTTTTTTCCTTTATGTACTTAACCCTTTTTTATATTTTGTGTGTACTTTCTCTCTTTCTACTTACTTTCTCTCTGTATATATAATATACAGCTGTGTTCAGAATAGCAGTGTGTTTAAAAACAAAGCTCAAAATTCTTATAATAGTTTTTTTTTTTCCATACACACAAATGCATTGGGAACACTGCACATTATATTCCAAATCAAAACATGAAGAAGCATTTACTGAATTTGTGTTATTCCTTTATAGAAAATGAAGAAAATGGAATATTAGGCTGTTTAAAAAATAGTATAAGGCAACATGACCTCTTCAATATTGTGATGTATTTGAATTGATTCATGATCCCTGGCATGCGATAAATAGGTCCAACACCATTGTATGAGAAATATCCTCATTTTGTGATGCTTGCGCCACCATGCTTCACTGTGTACTATGGCTTAAATTTAGCTTTTGGGGGTCGTCTGACAAACTGGCTGTGGCCCCTAGACCCAAAAAAGAACAATCTTGCTTCATCAGTCCAGAAATTGTTGCTCCTTATTTCTTTAGGCCAGTCAATGTGTTTTGGCAAATAGTAACCTATTCAGCAGGTCTATTTTTCAACAATGGGACTTTGCGGGGTGCTTCTTTCCAATAGCCTGGCTTCACATAGGCATCTTCTAATTGTATCAGTACTTAAAGGAACTTTAGATCTTCTTTGATCTTCCTGGAGCTGATCACTAGCTGAGTCTTTGTCATTTTGGTTTTTCTTCTATCTACTCAAATTTGAGTTTTCTGTTTTCTTCCACTTCTTTCCGGCTTTGATTGACATTTTAAAGCATTTGAGATAATTTTAGCTGAGCAGCCTATCATTTTATGCACTTATATGTTTACCCCCTCTCCAATGAACTTTTTAATCAAAGTACGCTGATCTTCTGAACAATGTCTGGAACGACCCATTTTTCTCACATGCACTATAACCAGCATGCTCAATATTTGATGCCTTCATTCTTAAATAAGGGAGGTAATTGACATCTGTTTTTTCACAGAATGAATTACCTCACTAATTGAACTCCATACTGCTATTATTTATATCATATATTTCTTCTTTTCAAGAATATTGCGTGAATACTCAAGGACACCTTGGAGTCAGCACCAGTTTGCTTGATGTGTACATACTTTGAAAATCTGGTGAAGTAGACAGTTTCAACAGAGGTGGGCTGATTTAACTTGCCAACCACTACTAGGACTTAAGAGGTAGCAATCACTGACTTCTAGTGACTTATTATACCATACTGCATATTTAAATTTAAAATCCATAACAGAAAGAAAATCCTAAATTTTACTTGATTACTGTACTTTGATTACATTTATGAAACTGTACACAATATCAGTGTAAAAAATCAGATGTTAAAATTTGTTCACCAAGTCCAAAAACAGTTATTTCTTTTACTGCTATGGAGTGCCCTGCTTTGCTTCTAGACTCCCAAAGCAGGTCCTGAGGTGGATAAGTTGATTGTATGGAGTCACAGATATAAATGATGAAAGGGAAATCCAAAAGAACAAAGGGTTATTAGAGGGAAAATAAACAAACAGAAAAATAAATTATAGTGTAGTATTTTTATACGTCTTTACCAACCAGTGATCACAATAAACTCTGATTATTCAGTTTTCTCCCTTTTCCTTAAGTAAAGAGTGCTAGTTCCACAATGTCGATAAGGTCCATTTTTGATCAAATAGGTCCGTATTCGGCCAAATTAGAATCTCCCAAAAAACCTACGATTTTTCAAAATCCACCACTTGACTCCAAATAGATTCTAGGAGGTCCTCCATAGGCTAAAACAGCAATTTGGCAGGTTTAGGTGGAGAATGGTCGAAGTCTAATTTTTAAAGAGATAGTGTATAATACATTTTCGATATTCTAATTTTCTAATTTTTTTCAAATTCGAATTTGGACTATTCCCTAGTCGAAGTACACAAAAAATAGCTCGAAATTTGAAGTCACCTCGATCCTTGATAAATCTGCCCCTATGTTCTGTTTTCACCAACCGTTTAACCTTTCCCCCTTTCATTAAAAGTTGTGGGCTACAGGATGTAGGAGTACATGCGCATGTGCAAAATTGTTTTAAAACTTTTAATAACAAAACCTATTAAGATACACTCATAAAAATTCTTTATAAATACATTTAAGAGATGTGTTGCTAAAACAAGTTCTTTAGCATTGCTGTATGATTTGAAAGATTTGTGCCCTTTACCATGAAGGTTTTTAATTATATTGATCCCATAACTGGAATTTTTGCATACTGTTACATTGGTACGATGAATGGAACTTCGCAGTTTTTTTTTTTCACAGGTAAACTTTTATAGCTTTTTCGTTACATGACATGCGGGAAAAAACACAAGAAGCATTTGGAAAGGAATAACATTCTACCAACTTGCTGTTTGGTGCATAAACAGATGGTACAGCAAATGTTCTTAGAAATTAGACAGAAAGCTTCCCATGTCACATACAGAACTTTCATACATGTTACAAGATATACACAAAAAAGCAGTGTTGTAGGCTTCTGCTGGTTGCAGTTCCTGAGTTATATGTGCATCTTGTGTTTTGCTTTCCCCCAATCCTGCTTTCAATTATACACGCCACAGTTTTTCAAAGCATTGAGGAGCTTCACTGGCTATTAGAGTTAACTTTTCAGGTGGTATAGTTCGGTTAAAGTGTTTGGCTTGGGTCCCATCAATGCTTAGAAATAATTGTATAGAATAATAGAATTGTGTACCAGTGTCTAGTTTAACTGGTGGTGATTAGATTTTTCCAAAATATCAAAAATACACACCTGAAATGTCAGTTAGCAAAACTGGAGTACTTTTGAACTTACAAGGCATATGGTAGCCAAAAGGGAAAATGGGTGTTTGTATGATTGGGGGAGTTGAACAGATCATAGTGCTGGGTTGGGACAATGTAATTCTCAGTGGTCCAAATTGTGCAAGCAAAATAGGCAATGGTTTGGGTCTTTAGTTTTCACCCTTAGGGAGTCCTAAGGCCTAAGTGTCAAATTTAGTCTGAGAGTATATTCTGTAGATTTGCTTGCGGGACCAGTATATAAAATAGTTTATGCAAGGACTTTCTTAGTGTTTGTTTCCCCCATATAAAATGGATCATTAACGTATGTGCTTCAAAAAGGTATCTACTGGTGTGTTGTGAAACACATATAGGAATTGAGGCAAATATACCATTTTGAAGATGTTCTTCACCTTCTCCCCCATAATATCAGAGGGAGCCTGGACCAGATGGGTTATTAAGAGAGATATCATTATTGGGTCTAGGTTCTGGGATAGAACAATAGAACGGTCAGTGTGTATCTGGATCCCAAGGTATCAGAATCTCTGCACTGTTGGGTGGGTTTTCTGTGGTAAGCATAAAAGTGATGCAGTGTTTGCTGTGATAACTCTGCTGATTTGAATGCAATTTTGTGTGCAATATCCAAAATCCAATTATAGTTTTAGTAAAGGGGCACAGAACATGTGTGATATACCTGTACTGAGAGATCACTAGTTGGTATCTGAATTAACATCTTAAAACTTTAGATACCTTTAACAATTTTTTTATATTTGTTTTTTCTAAATAGCTTAATACGGACGCCTGTGGGCTGGTACACTTGTATTATGAGTTTTCTCTCCTTATATTATGATTCATATTTGTCACAGCTTTGTCACACAAAAACTTTACAATAGAAATTTTTTTATTTAAAAGATCACTGTACATTAAATCATCATAAATTCATAAACAGTTCACAAATCATACAACAAAACAAAAATAACAAATAAATCCCACAAACCCACCCATACACCCTCCAGCCCGCAGAGTCCATCCCTCTGTCCATTGGCATCTTTTCCATCAAACACACCAAATCAAAGGCCAGTTTGCAAAGTCCTTGAAAAACTTTACAATAGAGTCAGACAAGAGGGGCTCAAGTCAACATTTCTTTTCTTGGATTTTTATAATTGACTGCTTTCTTTGTAATCCTTTTAAAATGTCCAATTTCAGTATATAGTTCTGTGGAACTGCAGTGTTTTCTTTGTGAAGCTTTAGTCAATGATTTGTTATTGATTTTCAGTTAACAAACAGCATTAGATTATCATGACATATACTGTAATTTCAAGTGGAAGAGAAATGTATTTTTACTTTATAGAACACCAGCCAGGGGTTATTGTAAGACTGGGGAACCAAGGAACTATGCCTTAGTCTTTCTACATAGTGCATTTTCCCCCATATGTAATAAAAGGCACTACGCTTACCCAGGTGCAGTAATAAGTAGCAACCAATCAGATGTCTACTTTTAAACAGGTGACAGTAAATGCTGTCTGCCTTGCTATGGGTTACTGCACCTGGGAAAACTTAGTGCCTTTCATTACATATGGGGGAAAGTGCACTATGCAGGAAGTGTATTTTATTACATTACCCCCATAGTCTCATATAAAAAAACAGCTATATTTCTTTGCTAAACTGAAATATTGGAATAGTCACAGATAGCATTTATTTGTTTTTGTAACAATGACTTTCAAATAATCAGTTGAAGAAAATGCAGACATACAGCACAGGAAGACTTTTTTTTTTAATGTTGACCTTTATCGCTTTAAAGGAACTACTCGCTCTGTGTATAAATGTTGATGAACAGTCCCAGATTCACATCTAGTCCCCCTTGAGCAGTGCACACTCCTCTCACTGTCCTGCCTGCTTGTTCCTTTTCAAGCCCCCCATTGCTCCTTTGTGTATGTGTGCACTTCCATTACCAAAGTGTTGGGGACTTAGCATGCAGGTGATTTAAGCAGCCCAGTTCTAAAAGCTTTGTAAAAAATGTGGAAATGATTGGGTGTATATATATATATATATATATATATAAAAAAAACAAAAAAGGTCTCTCGCACACCTTCAAAAACTACCAGAAACCAGGTGCTGCTGTCGTGTCCATTATTTAGAAATCCAATTGTAGTTAACAGTGCACACTGGAATTTTTTAAAAGGATTAATTTATTTATCAAATGTTAAAATTCACACGTATCGACGTTTCGGTCCGGATCTTGGACCGTTTTCAAGATGCAACATGTGATCACAAACAGCATTTTTATACCCTCACCTATTGCAAGACAGGAAATGAAATCACCGACATATATCACACATGGATAACAATAAAGGCTGTCACAATGTTAAATGTTATTAATTCATGGTTAACATTCCACAAGGTTGTATCTTTGTATCCACCATAACTAATGGTGTTGATACATAGTTGCACATTAGTATCCAATTGTACCTTAGTTAAACAATCATTTCTACATAGTTTGACAGTCTTAATGTCCTTTAAAAACAAAAATGCAGAAAAAAGCGTGATTACTTGAGAATAAACCTCATCTTTCACTGAGGAAACATGAGAGGGACAACTGTTCATTGAGACCATTAGGCATCATTGTATTAAGTTTTTTTATCCAAAAGCATTCTCTCTGGAGAAGCATTTTTGACCTATCGCCACCTCTCCGAGGGGGTGGTATATGGTCTATGCCAATATATTTAAAAGTGGGTAAACGATGTCCCTTCTCCAGAAAATGTTTCGCCACTGGTTTCGTTGTACAGTTGTCCCTGAAAGCAGTACTGATGGCTGAACGATGGGCATCCATCCGGAGCCGCAAAGTAAAATCTGTCTTTCCCACATATGAAAGGCCGCATGGACAGGTGATTAAATAAATGACATGTGTGGTAGTACAAGTAATGTGGGATCGAATAGCAAATCTTCTCCCCGTGTGAGGATGTATAAAACTCTGATTAGGATTCATGTACCTACAGGATGTGCAAGTCAGACATCTAAAGCAACCCATTTTACGATTAGTTAACCATCCTGTCCGGACTTGTTGATAACTCTGGATGGGATCTGTTTTTACTAATAAATTGTGTAAACTAACACCCCTCTTGTATGCCATCAAGGGCGGGCTGTTTAGTGTTAATTTTAATCCATTGTCGGCCTGTAAAATGTTCCAATTTTTTTGTATCACTTTTTTAATCAACCCAGAAGACCTTGAATATTGTGAAGAAAAAACTAACCTATTGGGAGATCTGTTGGACGTGTGGCTCTCCGTTACTTTACTTTTGGCCTTATTGAGAGCACGTTTAAGCAATCTCCTTGAGTAGCCCCTGGCACGAAATCTGTCTTCCATCTCCTTAAGCTGAATGGTTCTAATTTCTTCAGAGGAATTGTTACGTAGGACCCTGCAAAATTGCGAAATCGGAAGGGACGTTTTCATGGACTCTGGGTGTTGGCTATTAAAATGTACAAAGTATTCCGGTCTGTTGTCTTTCTATATAAAGAATATTCAAACCTGTCATCTTTACGTCTGATTTCCACATCCAAAAATTGTATAATGTTAGTACTGGTGGTCGCTGTAAATCTGACTGGACCCCCCAAATCGTTTAACTGGGTCACCATGGACATGAAGGATGCTTCACTGCCCCTCCAGAATATCAAAATGTCATCTATGTAACGTTTGAAAAATAAAAGACTTTCGCCAAATTCAGGTATAATGTTGTTTTGTTCGAATTGGTGCATAAAAAGATTAGCATATGCAGGTGCCATGGCCGCTCCCATTGCCGTCCCTGACACCTGCATATAATAACTATGTTCAAATCTGAAGTAGTTCATAGTCAAACACATATGCAATAATTGCATGATACATTCTACATTGGGTCCTGAATAAAGCTCATACTGAGCAATGGACTATCCCTGCTGGAGACAATGGGGCGTCCTGGTGGTGCAGATGGATTCTTATGCACCTTGGGCAAGGCATACAATATAGGACATTTTGGAGAATCAATTGTCAAAAAAGATTTCAACTCACCAGATATAAATCCCTCATCAAATGACAATTTTATGTAATCATCCACCTGTTTTTTAAAAAGGTGCCCCGGGTCACTTTTAAGTAATTTATACACACCCGCATCTGAAAGTTGGCGTGTGATTTCACTGCGGTAATCAGCATAGTTCAACAATACTATTCCCCCACCTTTGTCGGCAGGCCGGATTACAACATTACTGTCATTTGACAAGGATTCAATAGCCATAGTTTCTGCTTTAGACAAATTACTTATGGTTTTCTGTGAACCAATTATAGATCCCACTTCATTGTCCACGCTTTGTTTAAACAGTTTAATGGCCTGATTAGTCACTGGCGGATTGTACAAACTCTTTAATTTCAAGTTGGTGATAGGAACAGAAGTAGTTCCATCTCGGAAAATATCCTTCAAACAAAGTAGCCTACAAAATTTGAAAAAGTCAATATCCCATTGGAATTGATTTAAAGGGGAAGTTGGAACAAATGTAAGACCCTTTTTCAAAAGACTGGTCTCCCCCTCCGTCAAACAATGTTGTGACAAATTGAAAATAGGAATGTCTAATTCTTGCGGTCTTTTCCTCTTTTTCCCTCTCCGCGTGCGGCTGCACTTCTTGTGCTGCCCCTTCCTATAGGGGGCCTGCCCAGATCTACCGGAGGGTTGTCTAAAAAAGGAACATCATCATTCACATTAATTGCATCCCGTGTGTTAGAATTAGAGGGTACATTACCGGTTAGTATATCGTCCGGTTCAGAATCTCCTGAGCTGACATCCACAGAATTTAAAGGACGAGTAAGTTTAACTCGTTTGCGCCACCTAGGCCGTTGGGTCGCTGGCGCAAAATCTTTCTCCCCAGTGAGCCACCGATAGACTCTAAAGCCGGTGTAGTCCTCATTGACCCGGCGGAGTTTCTCTCTCTTGAACCGCAATAGATCTTGCTTGTATTTCTCGATCTGTGCTTTCGCTCGGGTGAAGGGATCACGTGACTCGGCTGATTGTGCTGCTTGTGCTGCTACTCCATGTTGCGCCTCAAATGCAACGAGTGTTTTCCGGCACCTAATTAATTCCCCGGATACCTCCTCGATCACAAGGACCATCAGGTCAAGGGAGCAGCGATTGAGCACCCCAATCCATTTTTTGCAAAACTCCGGATTGGACCTTCCAATGGTGGGCACATTACGGATTCTAAAGCCACGGGGAATTCGTTTTGAACGATAGTAATCTGAGAGAAACAAGCCAGGAGGCATCCGGGGAATTAATTAGGTGCCGGAAAACACTCGTTGCATTTGAGACGCAACATGGAGTAGCAGCACAAGCAGCACAATCAGCCGAGTCACGTGATCCCTTCACCCGAGCGAAAGCACAGATCGAGAAATACAAGCAAGATCTATTGCGGTTCAAGAGAGAGAAACTCCGCCAGGTCAATGAGGACTACACCGGCTTTAGAGTCTATCGGTGGCTCACTGGGGAGAAAGATTTTGCGCCAGCGACCCAACGGCCTAGGTGGCGCAAACGAGTTAAACTTACTCGTCCTTTAAATTCTGTGGATGTCAGCTCAGGAGATTCTGAACCGGACGATATACTAACCGGTAATGTACCCTCTAATTCTAACACACGGGATGCAATTAATGTGAATGATGATGTTCCTTTTTTAGACAACCCTCTGGTAGATCTGGGCAGGCCCCCTATAGGAAGGGGCAGCACAAGAAGTGCAGCCGCACGCGGAGAGGGAAAAAGAGGAAAAGACCGCAAGAATTAGACATTCCCATTTTCAATTTGTCACAACATTGTTTGACGGAGGGGGAGACCAGTCTTTTGAAAAAGGGTCTTACATTTGTTCCAACTTCCCCTTTAAATCAATTCCAATGGGATATTGACTTTTTCAAATTTTGTAGGCTACTTTGATTGAAGGATATTTTCCGAGATGGAACTACTTCTGTTCCTATCACCAACTTGAAATTAAAGAGTTTGTACAATCCGCCAGTGACTAATCAGGCCATTAAACTGTTTAAACAAAGCGTGGACAATGAAGTGGGATCTATTATTGGTTCACAGAAAACCATAAGTAATTTGTCTAAAGCAGAAACTATGGCTATTGAATCCTTGTCAAATGACAGTAATGTTGTAATCCGGCCTGCCGACAAAGGTGGGGGAATAGTATTGTTGAACTATGCTGATTACCGCAGTGAAATCACACGCCAACTTTCAGATGCGGGTGTGTATAAATTACTTAAAAGTGACCCGGGGCACCTTTTTAAAAAACAGGTGGATGATTACATAAAATTGTCATTTGATGAGGGATTTATATCTGGTGAGTTGAAATCTTTTTTGACAATTGATTTTCCAAAATGTCCTATATTGTATGCCTTGCCCAAGGTGCATAAGAATCCATCTGCACCACCAGGACGCCCCATTGTCTCCAGCAGGGATAGTCTTTTTCACCCCATTGGATTATTTTTAGATTCAGTATTGCAACCCATTGTTCAAGCTACATCCACTTATTTGAGAGACACTCCACACTTACTTGGTTTGATCAAAGATTTTAGAATTGATTCTGATGAAACCATTATTCTAGCCAGTATGGATGTGGTTAATCTGTACACGTGTATTCCACATGATTTAGGAGTCGAATCCGTTCCACGATCCATTGCTCAGTATGAGCTTTATTCAGGACCCAATGTAGAATGTATCATGCAATTATTGCATATGTGTTTGACTATGAACTACTTCAGATTTGAACATAGTTATTATATGCAGGTGTCAGGGACGGCAATGGGAGCGGCCATGGCACCTGCATATGCTAATCTTTTTATGCACCAATTCGAACAAAACAACATTATACCTGAATTTGGCGAAAGTCTTTTATTTTTCAAACGTTACATAGATGACATTTTGATATTCTGGAGGGGCAGTGAAGCATCCTTCATGTCCATGGTGACCCAGTTAAACGATTTGGGGGGTCCAGTCAGATTTACAGCGACCACCAGTACTAACATTATACAATTTTTGGATGTGGAAATCAGACGTAAAGATGACAGGTTTGAATATTCTTTATATAGAAAGACAACAGACCAGAATACTTTGTTACATTTTAATAGCCAACATCCAGAGTCCATGAAAACTTCCCTTCCGATTTCGCAATTTTGCAGGGTCCTACGTAACAATTCCTCTGAAGAAATTAGAACCATTCAGCTTAAAGAGATGGAAGACAGATTTCGTGCCAGGGGCTACCCAAGGAGATTGCTTAAACGTGCTCTCAATAAGGCCAAAAGTAAAGTAACGGAGAGCCACACGTCCAACAGATCTCCCAATAGGTTAGTTTTTTCTTCACAATATTCAAGGTCTTCTGGGTTGATTAAAAAAGTGATACAAAAAAATTGGAACATTTTACAGGCCGACAATGGATTAAAATTAACACTAAACAGCCCGCCCTTGATGGCATACAAGAGGGGTGTTAGTTTACACAATTTATTAGTAAAAACAGATCCCATCCAGAGTTATCAACAAGTCCGGACAGGATGGTTAACTAATCGTAAAATGGGTTGCTTTAGATGTCCGACTTGCACATCCTGTAGGTACATGAATCCTAATCAGAGTTTTATACATCCTCACACGGGGAGAAGATTTGCTATTCGATCCCACATTACTTGTACTACCACACATGTCATTTATTTAATCACCTGTCCATGCGGCCTTTCATATGTGGGAAAGACAGATCTTACTTTGCGGCTCCGGATGGATGCCCATCGTTCAGCCATCAGTACTGCTTTCAGGGACAACTGTACAACGAAACCAGTGGTGAAACATTTTCTGGAGAAGGGACATCGTTTACCCACTTTTAAATATATTGGCATAGACCATATACCACCCCCTCGGAGAGGTGGCGATAGGTCAAAAATGCTTCTCCAGAGAGAATGCTTTTGGATAAAAAAACTTAATACAATGATGCCTAATGGTGTCAATGAACAGTTGTCCCTCTCATGTTTCCTCAGTGAAAGATGAGGTTTATTCTCAAGTAATCACGCTTTTTTCTGCATTTTTGTTTTTAAAGGACAATAAAACTGTCAAACTATGTAGAAATGATTGTTTAACTAAGGTACAATTGGATACTAATGTGCAACTATGTATCAACACCATTAGTTATGGTGGATACAAAGATACAACCTTGTGGAATGTTAACCATGAATTAATAACATTTAACATTGTGACAGCCTTTATTGTTATCCATGTGTGATATATGTCGGTGATTTCATTTCCTGTCTTGCAATAGGTGAGGGTATAAAAATGCTGTTTGTGATCACATGTTGCATCTTGAAAACGGTCCAAGATCCGGACTGAAACGTCGATACGTGTGAATTTTAACATTTGATAAATAAATTAATCCTTTTAAAAAATTCCAGTGTGCGCTGTTAACTACAATTGGATTTATATATATATATATATATATATATATATATATATATATATATATATATATAGATATATATATATAGATATAGATATATATATATATATATATATATATATATATATATTGCAAGAGCATTTCTGTACCCTATAGAGATAAAAATTACTGAAGGACCTTGTGTCTGGAAGGCCGTAGGTATTAAGCATTTTGCCTTCTGTCATGTGTAGGGCCCTATAGGGATACAGGCCCTATAGAGTTAATCTTTTCACCATTTCCTTGGCTTATTGGGTAGAATCCCTGTTACAAAATAACCTTTACAGTGATAGGCTGAGAGATTTGATGACACTGCTCTGACACACTCCTATATAGTGTGTGCAGGGAGTGGCCACTTCCTCTTTTGCCTCTGGATGTGATTCCAGCTGGATGTGCTCAGGGGGACTGAGTGCAATAGGCCCAGAAGAAGGCATGTGTCCAAGTCGGGGACCAGGTAACCCCGTGAATGAGGAACAGATATACTAGGGCAGACTTGTAATAGTCTCTCTAGGAGAGAAAGGCAGATAGGATAGAGAGAAAGAGCAGCTGAAGCTCCAACAAGGATTTGCAGTAAGGGAGTAGCTTCCCAGAGGCTCTGTGTGTTGCCTCCAGTCAGGGACCTCAGTGAAGAGGGACTGTAGGGTAGAAGCTGCTTTCCTGACAACTTCCAGGAGGGAAAGGTTGTACTGCATTTGCCTGTGTACTCTCTGTGTGAGCCTGCCTTTGATCTGTGTTAACTCTCAATATGCTGTTTTCCTCAACTCCTGCATGAGTACTGAAACCTGTGGTCATTTGCCCTTTATGGCATAATAAACCGTTCCTGATTGTTAAGAACCTCCTGGCGCCCAAGTTGTTTTTGTGTGCACAGTAGCCTGGGGGGGATGTAGTTGCACTACACCATAGAGGGAACACTTCCACTTAGCGAAGGCCCTGCCCTGGGTGTAAGTCGTGTGTAACCCATGCTCTAGTGTTCTAGCTGGTGAATTAACCCCAAGTGGCCCAAATAGGTGTTACACATAAATGTGTAGATTTGTAAAAAGGAATAAAACACAAGCTTGCAACATTTTATGAAGCTAGAAATGGTGTTTACAATGGAAGTCATATGTTCTGCATTTCAAATTCATATGGTTTGGTTTAAGCAATTGAAGAATTCTCTGAGGCTACCTATTTTTACTTATGCAAACCAGAATTTGGTAAAAATAGAACTTGTAAATTGAGGTTAGAAGTCAGGGAACAGCAACGTAGTGTCTTGTGGTTCAGTTATCAACTGTTTGTCTTAAAACGAGGCTTTGAAGTTTAACTGATAAAAACATTTTTACAGTTATAAATAACAAGAGTTTTGCTGTTGTTAGGCATTATTGATATCACTGACAAATTACAAAAAGATCAGGGAGAAGAGTACAGGGTACTAAACTGATTTATTTATCTGCTGAATATATGTTTTTACAAAATCATAAAAACAGCATTTCCCCAACACTATTATTTTTTTCTGCAAAGATCTAATATAAGAAATAATTTAATAAGATGACATTTTCTCAAGTGGTATAGTTTTTCATACTTACATAGTTTAACATGTGCAAAGGGCACAAAGTGGCCTCAACTAGTGATTTATTTCACTTTGCACAGTGTTGTTGTATTGCTGCAGGTCTATGTGCTTTGTTTTGGAGCACAGAGATGTGGGGTTAAAGCATTGCCTTCATTTTTCTCAAGTTTTGTGGTATTTTTCTCAAGTTTTGTGGTTCAGATTTATGCAACATCATACAGCAGCATCGAATAAAGTCTGATCCTCCATGCTTTAATGTAAAATATGATAATATAAAACCAGATAGTTTTTGTCTATCTGCACCTACATCAAGCAGTCACTGGGGATCATTTATTAATGCAGCACAGCACTAAAAGGTAGCACAGGTCAAACTTTATATATTTCATAATGTAGCCCACAAATGTTTTAAAGTGCTACTTTGGATGCTGATATTTACATTGTGGGAAACTGCACATTTTTGTCTCAAGAATTGTAATAAATGATGTGCACATAATATCATTATTGGCCACAACTGGTCGTAAAAATATCAATGCCACTGTGTAGGTGCACATTTGTGCACACAGATGGACAAATTGCTTAACGTCCGGGCAAATTGCCTAACTCGTGCAATACTTGTGCACTGCAGCCACAACCATGCCCCCAAGAAAGATGTCATTACTTGTGAGTCGTGACATAATTGCCCAATATTTGTGACATGTGCATAAACATATATGAAATATATTTTACGGGCAATCCAAAGCAAATGTCCAAAGCAAATCAGATTTTGGGCCTTATTCAGTTTGAGTGGAAAATGCTTCTAATATACTTATCTTATGGATTTGAATGAGGAGATATAGTTTTCTCATCAAATTGAATCTGGTCCTTTATTTCACTGGATGAAAATGCAACATGCAGCCTTCCCTTCTACTAATAGTGCTATGTTGGATGGCATGATAAGACCAAATTCTAATCAGTTTCATTATTTTTAGAGGATTATGTCGACTTTAATGTATGGTTTAAAAAAAAAAAAAAAGCACAGTTTGAAAAATGTTGTGTGAATAAATGCCCATTGACTTGTGTCCCCTGGTGGTCCCTAACATTTGTGCTCTGAAAGAGCCAATTGCCCCAATTGTTGAACCTGCGTGTGTTTGCCGTTTTTTTTTTGTCAAATTTTCAGCGAAGTGAAATGGGTCAGATTCGTTCATCACTGCTGGCAGTAGCTTCAGATTTCCCAGTATGGGCTGCCTCCATAGATGTAGCAGAATTTTATCTAAAGAATTGCCTGCACACATCATCCCAGATATAATGTTCTAAGCAGAGTCACTTAAAATAATTAACTTAAAATAGCACATTCAGTTCAGAATTGGCTTTATCACTCCTGCAGATACTTTGAAACTTTAGACCAACACTTATGATCCAACACTATGAAAATGTATCAATAAATGAACATACTTCCCATGTTCTTGGATCTGCCTCATTAAAACTTAAAAGGATACTGTTTTTTTCAAAACGCATCAGTTTGAAATCCATTTTTCAAAAGAGCAAACAGATTTTGTTCTATTCAATTTTGAAATCTGACATAGGGCTAGACATATCGTTAATTTCCCAGCTGCCCCCAGTCATGTGACTTGTGCTCTGATAAACTTCAATCACTCTTTACTGCTGTACTGCAAGTTGGAGTGATATCCCCCCCAGCAGCCTAACAACAGAACAATGGGACACACAAGATAACAGCTCCCTGGAAGATCTAAGAACAGCACTTAATAGTAAAAGCCACGTCCCACTGAGACTAATTCAGTTACATTAAGTAGGAGAAATAACAGCCTGCCAGAAAGTAGTTCCATCCTAAAGTACAGGCACAAGTCACATGACTGGGGCAGCTGGGAAACTGACAAAATATCTAGCCCCATGTCAGATTTCAAAATTGAATATAAAAAAAATCTGTTCGCTCTTTTGAGAAATGGATTTCAGCGCAGAATTCTGCTGGAGCAGCACTATTAACTGTTGTGTTTTGGAAAAAACATGTTTTTCCATGACAGTATGCCTTTAAATTGAGGCCTCATTACAAAGTATGTCATAAGGAGGCAGTAAGTACATGGCTCCCTAGTGCCTTGTGTATCCTGGGGGTTCCTAACATTTGTGTTCTGAATGAGCCAATTGCCCAATTGTTGAACCTGTCATCACATTGTGCCAGAAATACTGCTTAGTATATTGAGAAAAGATACTTTGTTGCAATTCACATGAGCTTAAGACCACATCATGCTTAGTCAGGAAGATTGTGTAGGTATTCTTTTTATTGTTAATCTGAGGAAAGATCCATGGAGGAAAAAAACACAACATTTGACATCCTTGACTATCAGTCCTCCTCAAAAAAATTACTTACATATTTACCAAGCCTGGTGGAAAGACAGCAACTTGATTTATTAACAAAAACATTTCATTAACATTAACATAACAATCAGTTAGTAGGGATGTAGCGAACCGCCGCCGATGTGTTCGCGAACGCCGTTCGCGAACACCGGCAAAATTTGCGAACAGTTCGCGAACTGTTCGCGAACTTCGATCATCCGAAAATCGTTCGATTCGAACGATCGAAGGATTGTAATCGTTCGATCGAACGATTTTCGTTCGAGTCGAACGATCGAAGCCATTGGATCGAATGATTTCATTCGATCCAATGCTTCGATCGTTCGATTCGAACGAAAATCCTTCGATTTTAGCGCTCGAATGGTCGAATGGTCGAACGATTTTGACGCGAACGCCTATTGGCGAACGTCGCGCGACGTTCGCGAACTTGCGGCGGACGCGAACAGCCGATGTTCGCGCGAACAAGTTCGCCGGCGAACAGTCCGCGACATCCCTATCAGTTAGTAAGTATTCAAAAACAAAACAACATTTCTATCTTTTCTTTATTGAAAGCTTGAAATAAAACTCTATGCCTGAGTGAAGGCTTGAGGCATCCTTTCAACTGGTTTTCCTCTCAATGACTTTGATTTACATTTACTTGTTTTTTTAAATAAAAGATACATACTTCAGTTGATCATACTTTGTAAGCCATACATTCATGCCAATGTTTTTAAATATAACCACTTCATTAATTTTATTTACCACTATAGATTATATTCTTGCCAATTGTACTGAAAAAAAAAGATTATGCTGAAAAACAAAAAAATGAAATACACATTTCCCCAAATCATTGCTATCAAATTTATTTATAACTGACTTTTGTCAACTTAAAACGAATACCACAGAAAATAAGAATATTTTTGCAGTTGCAGAATTTCTTAATTCTAACCTTTTTTTATGGCAGTCTAATGGTAAAACATTTTATATTAGCAGCACTATCAAATATTTAATATCAAATATATATTAAAATATTGATCCCATGCCAAGACAGCAGGTAGCACTATTTTCCTGCTCAGTTATTAAGTCTGTATTGCTATTTAGGTTTAGATATTCTTCATTCCGCAATAACAAACTTATTAGACAGTCCCACACATGTTTGCAGCTATTGCACACAGCATTTTGATTGTGGTTTATTAGTGTATTACATCAATAGTCACTACAGACATGCACTAAGTGAATTTCATGATAGAGCAGCTATTAACTTTGTTAATAAATGAGCCCTGTGTTCTTTTTTTTATATTTAACTTTTTTATTGAATTTTTCAGAATCATGGTAAAGCCATCAATAGTTGAAGGAAGACATAGAGAGAAAAGAGCATGTAAGTAAGAGGGGGTAAGAGAGTGGGGGGTAATGTTCCTTAATGTATATTCAATACAATGTCGGTGGAGCTACTGCTTCAGACGTCTATACTTGGTCAACACTGTGTTTAGTCTCTGCTGGTATCTTATTGGTCGTGATAGTTGAGTTTGAGCCCTGTGTTCTAAACAGGAATTGGGAGATGCAATTTGTTTATTTTAAACAATTAAATTACATACATTCCTGTACAGCACAGTTTAAGAAATAGAAATCTTAAAAAGGAACATCCCATCATACATAATTAAAAAACCCCATCAATTTACATTCCCTTAATGTGATATTATTTAATAAGTGTCCCTGTTTAAACCAGCTACCAATATTTTTACAATTTATCATAACTATACAATAAATACCTGTGCATTTATCAAAATTGAATACCAGTGTTTTTGTGAATTTTAACTGACTAGAGTATGCTTCGATTCTGATGCAATCCCCCAACACCCACAAATACACTCCACTCACAGATCTTTTGGTGAAAAAGGCCGCAGCTTGTTTATTAAAGAACATTTTCATTCACTTATTCTATTATCTCCCAAAAAACATACCAGCATAAAATAATACTGCATAGCACTTTGACATTTTGGGGTAAAAAACAATAGCCGCTGAAGACTGCACATAACATTTAACAATGTTTACAATAACTTCCCAAACCCCTCTTAGTCAAAACCCCATTAACCAGCCTAAGGCTAAGACTCTGTCACCTGTTTTCTCACTTTCGGTGCCTCCATGCCCCCTGAGCCTCGCCCCAGGCCTATCCAACCAACCTCACTTTACATTCCAGCCCCCTTTTTGGCTACCCAGTAGGGCAGCCCCACTATGCTATTGCTGCGACTAGGGATGGGCGAATAAATTCGCCATAGTTATATTCGCGTTTTTGGTAGAGGTAGAGAGAGCAGGATAGTGAGAGATTTGTGTGTGATCTAGCTAGTGGAGTTTGTGTAGAGAGCTTTTGTTTTTTTTTTCTGAGTCAGTGCAAGTGGAGGTTGTGGATTTCAGTTTACTGTTTTCCCTCTTCTGCTTGCCTGCTCACCACCCAATAGCCCTTTTTAGGGCTAACTGTCTTTGTCTTTGTCTGTGCTGGTGTGTGTACTCCTTGTGGGCGCACACTTCTGCTGAGGGGATTTAGTTGAGGGTTTATTTTCTCCTTTCCTTCCCCCAAATATCCAAGCCCCCCCTTATTTTTTTTTTTTTTTAGTTTAGTTGCCCAATATGACGGGCCGTGGGAGAGGGGTGGTGGTGGTGGGAAGAAGGGTGGGATAGGGAGGGGTGGCCGAGGAAGAGGCCGTGGTGCTGGCCGTGGGCATCCAACCCCACAACAGCCCAGCCCATGTGCCATGCCCAGTCTGGGCACTGTAGCGCAGCACAAGCTGCCATCAAAGCAGCTGCCATCACAGCAGCAGCTGCAACAACAACAGCAGATTTTTTTGCCACTGCTTCGCGACCCATACGCTCGCAGCAGGCAGAGGCGGTGGTAGACTGGCTGACCCAGGCTACCTCGTCTGCAGCGGGCACCAGTGAGCGGCAGGAGGTGGCATCACCTGCTAGCTCAGTGTGGGATGACCCCATCCCTCTTATTTGATCCTGAGGTGGACTTGGGCCCAGACACCCAGGATCTTTTTGATGATCAGTCAGGAATGGGGGGGGGCATTCATGTCTGATGAAGAGGAGGAGGTCATGTCACAGCCCACATCAGTAGAGGATATTGGGCAGGGTCCCCTTATGGCAGGGCAGCAAGTTGCTGGTGTGGGGTCAGACACCAGCATGCTGGATGTGGGTATTGATGCCATGTATGAGGCAGGGTCTGGTCTGGGGGAGGACGATGACAGGGACAGACCCTGGGAGCCGGCTCCAGAGGATAACAGCAGCAGTTCAGGGGGGGAACTGTTTGTTGTTGATGAGGATGAAGAGCCGGCTCCACTGACCACTGCTAGGTAAGGTAGTGGCCCGCACTTCAGCAGTGTGGGCTTTTTTCAAGTGCCAGGCAGAGGACCAGGCAGTAGCAGTGTGCCAGCTCTGCCGGCAGAAGGTTAGAAGGGGGCAGGCAGGGTCACATATGGGAACATCAGCTTTAAGTTCCCATATGAAACGTCATCACAGGATGACGTGGGAGGAGCACCAAAGTGGCAGGGCACCGGCGGGCAGCGGTGCTTCCTGTCCACCTCCTCCCATTCCTCAGGGAAGTGGTGCTAGCTCCCCAGACCCTGCAGCAAGGGAAGAGGATTCTGGGGCTCACAGTCGGAGGCAGCCACTGTGTAGCTCAGCCTCTTCTGCAGCCTCCTCCTCCTCAATGCAGCCCCTGTCCCACCAGGTTTCCCTCCCCCAGTTCCTCACCCGCAAGACGCCTCTCTCCCCCAGCCACCCCCAAGTGCAGAGGCTTAATGGTTGCCTGGCAAAACTTCTGGCAGTCAGCTGCTGCCCTATCAGCTAGTCGAAGCAGCCCCCTTCCGACAGCTGATGGCTTGCGCTGCCCCTAACTGGCGGATCCCCAGCCGCCATTATTTTGCCAGGAAGGCCGTCCCTGCCCTCCACCAGCAGGTGGTAGAGAATGTGTCCCTGTCGCTGGATCATGCTGTTGGCGGCAGGGTGCACTGCACCACTGACACGTGGACCAGCAGGCACGGGCAGGGGAGGTACATAACTTACACTGCGCACTGGGTCACCCTGATGAGTGCTGGGGAGGGTGCAAGCTGGGGCGCTCCCCTCAGGCTACAGGTGCTTCTCCGTGGGGTACAGGGCAAACCCCACATGCCCACTTCCTCCTCCTCCTCCACTATGGATGAGCCACCCCTGAAGCGTCCCCGCAGCTACGCTTCAGTGCAGCACAGGCGATGTCAGGCTGTGCTGCAACTCCTCTCCCTGGGCGAGAGGAGTGATACTACCACTGCACCTGAGCTCATGGCTGCCTTCCAGACTCAGGTGCAGTGGTAGTTCACTCCCCGCCAGCTCCAAGCAGGTAACATTATTTGCGACAACGGTCGCAACCTGCTGGCCGCCATCCACCTAGGGCACCTGACCCACGTGCCTTGCTTTGCACATGTCCTCAACCTTGTGGTGCAGCGCTTCCTCAAGAGCTACCAAGGGTTGGGTGACATGCTGGAGAAGATACGTAGGGTATGTGCCCATTTTCGCAGGTCCCCCAGCGTGTCTTTGGCACGGATGCAGCGGCAGCATAGTCTGCCACCCCACTGGCTCATCTGTGACCTGCCAACGCGCTGGAATTCCACCCTGCACATGGTGGAGCGCCTCGTAGAGCAGCGCTGGGCAGTCAGCAATTACCTGCTGGAGCACAGTGCCAGGGGTACTCAGGGGGCAGATTTGGGGTACTTTAGTGCAAAGCAGTGGCAGCAAATGAGGCAGCTCTGACAAGTACTTGCCCCCTTTGAGCAGGCGACACGCTTTGTTAGCAGGGACAATGCGTGTCTTAGTGATGTGATACCCCTGGTGTTCCTCCTCAAGCGCATGTTGGATGGGCTGCTAGAGGAGGGTGACGTGCCTGAGGAGGAGGAGAGTAGGCCCAGTAGGCAGTCAGGGGGGGCTGAGGAGGAAATGGTGCCCAATGAGGAGGATGAGGGAGAGGAGGACTGGGTGCCTGCGCAGCATGGGGAGCAGGGCACCCAACCACCCCAGCTATTGTCCGCGGCTGGGAGGGTACAGAGCAGGGGCAGGTCGAGCCAGATGACCTGCTGCATCTGGAGGGCAGTCAAGAAGAGGTTGGTCGGGTGCACCTCTTTTACATGGCTGCCCATATGCAGACTTGCCTCCGAAGCGATCCCCGGGTCTGTTCTATCAAAGACCGGGAGGATTATTGGGTGGCTACTTTGCTTGACCCACGGTACAAGGGAAAGGTGGGGGAGTTCCTTGTACCCAGCCAGAGAGAGAGGAGGATGGTTCAATTGAGGAAGGCTCTGTGCTCAAAATTAGTGGAGGCCTTCCCCCAGTCTGACACTTCTCAGGCCTCCACTACTCCACACACCCAGCAGAGACGGGAGCCTAGCAGCAGCAGCAGCAGCAAGGGCGGAGATCTCATGGGTGTGTGGAAGAGCTTTTTCGAGCCTCAACGGCCAGCAGCAGGCCCAGTCAGCACCCAAAGCCACCACCAGCAGCAGGTGGAGCATATGGTGGCTGACTACATGGGGGTCAGTCAGCGTGCAGGATGCCATTCGCCCTGACGATGACCCCATGCATTATTGGGTCTCGAGGCTCGACCAGTGGCCAGAACTGGCACAGTACCCTCTGGAGGTGCTGGCTTGCCCCCCTGCCAGTGTCCTGTCAGAGCGTGTCTTCAGTGCCGCAGGTGGGGTGGTCACTGAGAAGCGGACACGGCTATCCACTGGCAGTGTGGATAAGCTGACGTTCATTAAAATGAATGAGGCATGGATAAGTGGGGATATCCAAGTGCCCATTGCAGACAGCAGAGACTAGCCTCCTCTCCTCCTCCTCCTCCACAGATTTAGCCTCCTCTCTCCATTGCTGCCCATACTCTCCTCCTCAGTAGTATTGCCAATTCCCCATCTGTCTGCACCTGCTGCCCTTGCTGCTGCTGCTGCAGCCTGCTACTAGCCCTAGTAGTACTGCTGCTGTGCTGCATTGTCGGCAAATTTTTTTATGGTGGGGGCCTATCAAAGCTTCTACTGCTATCGTAGATACTACTGCTGCATTGTCGGCAAATTTTTTTAGTAGTTGAGGCCTAACATGGCCTCTAAATATGTTTCTTAGAATACTGCCACATTGTTGGCTAATTTCTTCTGGTTGAGGCCTAACATGGCTTCTAAATATGTTGCTTATAATTTTGCCGCTTAGTTGGCTAATTTCTTCTGGTGCTTGAGGCCTAACATGGCTTCTAAAAATGTTTCTTCGAATACTGCCACATTGTTGGCTAATTTCTTCTGGTTGAGGCCTAACATGGCTTCTAAATATGTTGCTTATAATTTTGCCGCTTAGTTGGCTAATTTCTTCTGGTTGAGGCCTAACATGGCTTCTAAATATTTTTCTTACAATTTTGCGGCTAATGTCCTCTGTTTGAGGCCTGCCTCATTTAATTCTTCTGGCTCTAATATAGAGTTGATTATAAGTTACAACATGACTGTTGCTGCCGCTGCTGTTGCTACTAATGCCTCATTATTTGGCAAAAGTCTTCTGTTTGAGGCCTGCCTCATTTAATTCTTCATGCTCTAATATAGAGTTGATTAAAAGTTACAACATGACTGTTGCTGCCGCTGCTGTTGCTACTAATGCCTCATTATTTGGCAAAAGTCTTCTGTTTGAGGCCTGCCTCATTTAATTCTTCTGGCTCTAATATAGAGTTGATTAAAAGTTACAACATGACTGTTGCTGCCTCTGCTGTTGCTACTAATGCCTCATTATTTGGCAAAAGTCTTCTGTTTGAGGCCTGCCTCATTTAATTCTTCTGGCTCTAATATAGAGTTGATTAAAAGTTACAACATGACTGTTGCTGCCGCTGCTGTTGCTACTAATGCCTCATTATTTGGCAAAAGTCTTCTGTTTGAGGCCTGCCTCATTTAATTCTTCTGGCTCTAATATAGAGTTGATTAAAAGTTACAACATGACTGTTGCTGCCGCTGCTGTTGCTACTAATGCCTCATTATTTGGCAAAAGTCTTCTGTTTGAGGCCTGCCTCATTTAATTCTTCTGGCTCTAATATAGAGTTGATTATAAGTTACAACATGACTATTGCTGCTGCTGTTGCTACTAATGCCTTATTATTTGGCAAAAGTCTTCTGTTTGAGGCCTGCCTCATTTAATTCTTCTGGTTCTAATATAGAGTTGATTAAAAGTTACAAAATGACTGTTGCTGCCGCTGCTGTTGCTACTAATGCCTCATTATTTGGCAAAAGTCTTCTGTTTGAGGCCTGCCTCATTTAATTCTTCTGGCTCTAATATAGAGTTGATTACAACATGACTGCCGCTGCTGTTGCTACTAATGCCTCATTATTTGGCAAAAGTCTGGTGGGGGTCTATCAAGGCTCCTACTGCTGTTGCTGACACTACTGCTGCATTGTCTGCAAATTTTTTTAGTAGTTGAGGCCTAACATGCCCTCTAAATATGTTGCTTCTATTTTTGCCGCTTAGTTGGCTAATTTCTTCTGGTGCTTGAGGCCTAACATGGCTTCTAAATATGTTGCTTCTATTTTTGCTGCTTAGTGTGCTAATTTCTTTGGGTTGAGGCCTAACATGGCTTCTAAATATGTTTCTTCGAATACTGCCACATTGTGGGCTAATTTCTTTGGGTTGAGGCCTAACATGGCTTCTAAATATGTTGCTTATGATTTTGCCGCTTAGTTGGCTAATTTCTTCTGTTTGAGGCCTAACATGGCTTCTAAATATGTTTCTTCGAATACTGCCACATTGTTGGCTAATTTCTTCGGGTTGAGGCCTAACAAGGCTTCTAAATATGTTTCTTCGAATACTGCCACATTGTTGGCTAATTTCTTTGGGTTGAGGCCTAACATGGCCTCTAAATATGTTGCTTATGATTTTGCCGCTTAGTTGGCTAATTTCTTCTGTTTGAGGTCTAACATGGCTTCTAAATATGTTGCTTCTAATTTTGATGCTTAGTTGGCTAATTTCTTCAGGTGCTTGAGGCCTAACATGGCTTCTAAATATGTTTCTTCGAATACTGCCACATTGTTGGCTAATTTCTTTGGGTTGAGGCCTAACATGGCCTCTAAATATGTTGCTTATGATTTTGCCGCTTAGTTGGCTAATTTCTTCTGTTTGAGGTCTAACATGGCTTCTAAATATGTTGCTTCTATTTTTGCTTCTTAGTGGGCTAATTTCTTCGGGTTGAGGTCTGCCTCATTTAATTCTTCTGGCTCTAATACAATTGATTACAACAATGCTTGCTGCTTGGTTGTCAAATGTATTCACACTATTATTACCCCTGAAACGACTGCGGCCAAAAGTCCTGTTCCTCAGTCATTATTCTTTCTTTTGAAATGATAGGAGTGCTCTAAAAATGTATATAGGGAGGGCATGTGTGTGTAGCAGTTACTGAGTGAAACATAGGTGCGAATTGCTCTTCCCATTGATTTCAAAGCAAAACATGGCATATATACATTTATCACTGTGTACAAAGCTTAAAAGTAAGGGAAATGTTTTAATGGTAGCCCCAAAGCCATGTCTCGTCTGGGAGTCAAAATAGGCCCTGGCATTCAAATTACACAGAGGCCCAAACAGGCCCCAACCATCAGCCCACTAAATTTGACTGGAAACCAACCAACCTGGCAACCCTGGGTGATGCAAACATAGCCATAAACTCTACTTAAATTCATGCTGCCTGTAAGCAATAATTTAGATGGAATTTGTCCTCTATGAATACTTTTGTCCTTGAGTTAAATAAACGAGACAACACAGTTTGCTTAATGGAAAGAGGAATTTCATTCCTAGATGATGTCCAGCTTAAATCCCACTTTCAGCTGCATCTGCTATTTTGCAACTTTCAACTTCACAAGCAGTCTTGTCCCAGCTGTCCATAACCTTCAAAGAAAACACACTCCATCCTTTTTTTCCAAACACTTTACACAACGTATTCATAGATCCAATGCAAACCCCTTAAAGCGGTGGTTCACCTTTAAGGTAACTTTTAGTATGCAATAGTATGGCAAATTCTAAGCAACTTTTAATTTGGTTTTCATTATTTATTTTTTTTGTTTTTTTAATTATTTGCCTTTTTCTTCTAAGTTCTGACTCTTTGCAGCTTTTAAATGTGGGTCACTGACCCCAACTAAAAAGCAAATACTATGTCAGGCTACAAATGTATTGTTAGTCATTGCTAATTTTTTCTATTTAGGCCTCTCCTATTCATATTCCAGTCTCTTATTTAAATCAATGCATGATTGCTAGGGGAATAATGTTACTTCTAATAGTGCCTAATTAGCAAATATAGTGTGACTTAATATCAAAATTTATTTAGAAAATCAATGTATTTGAGTGTTACAGTAGTCAATTTATCAATTTCGGCGCCGTTGCGACGAAATTTGGCGCCACCGCGACGAAATTCGGCGCGCGTCATAGCAAAACTAGGTTTGCGCGTGCGCATGTGTGCGCACGTCATGTGTGCGCACGTCATGTGACGCGCGTGTCGTGCGCGAGTCAAAAACGGGCGTCGCCACTATAAATAGCCCCGCCCTTGCTTACAGTTGTAGGAGTGCAGTTTGAAAATGGCAGGACCTGGCATGATGAGCGAGGAACAGCTGCGGTACTTCGTCAGGTACCTGCACCGGGAGGGATACGACAATATCCCTCCTGGTGTGAGAGGTATCCAGGCACTCCGCCGCAGCATTATGGAGAGGCTGAGGCGCAGGCTGCGGAGGGAGTTCCGCGTGCGCTTAAGTCTGTGGGAGCTCCAGAGGATTTGGAGTGATTTAAAAAGGCGCCACAGCGCATTTGTTGAAGAGCTGCGCGTGGAGGTTGAAGGTAGAGTTATTTAAAAAGAAAACATCTTACAATGATTTGCTATTTTACAGCAAAAATGTATTTAAGTGAATACTGTAATTAGGATTGGAACAGTTGACTTTGACTGACCATTACCATTACCAGTTGACCAGAGGTAATGTAAAAAAATCCACAAACGTTAAAAGTTTAAGAAACTTGCAAAATGGGAGCCATTTTTTTCAAGATGGGGTAAAAAACAATAGCCGCTGAAGGCTGCACATAACATTTAACAATGTTTACAATAACTTCCCAAACCCCTCTTAGTCAAAACCCCATTAACCAGCCTAAGGCTAAGACTCTGTCACCTGTTTTCTCACTTTCGGTGCCTCCTTGCCCCCTGAGCCTCGCCCCAGGCCTATCCAACCAACCTCACTTTACCTTCCAGCCCCCTTTTTGGCTACCCAGTAGGGCAGCCCCACTATGCCACTGCG
The DNA here is from genome assembly GCF_017654675.1 of Xenopus laevis. Classification (NCBI taxonomy): domain Eukaryota; kingdom Metazoa; phylum Chordata; class Amphibia; order Anura; family Pipidae; genus Xenopus; species Xenopus laevis. The sequence goes on along the minus strand of NC_054382.1, from coordinate 57,546,503 downwards.
CTGCATGCATGACCTCTTATGCAGGCCGCGCTACCCCAGACACCAAAAAGGCGGCCCTTTCCACACCATCACCCACTCCAAGATTGAACAAATCAAGCCCAACATCAGACAAATGTACTCCATCCCGTCTGTAATACCCCGGCACAGCCCGCTCCAAATCTTTGTGCCGTACAACCACCCCTCCTGACCTCCTAATAAAAAAACTAAGTAACTGGTTACGTTTTCTCCGACTCCTTTCCATTGACGAATGATCCCAACCCCATCTCCACACCAACCTGGGTATCATTTCCGACCATACAATTACCACTCCCACAAACAATGACCTAATCTTGTCGATATCAATTTTCATCTGCCTCGCCAAATCCCTCTGGCTCATTATGCCCATGTCATTACCACCCACATGCACAACCAATGCGTGGGGGTGCGTTTCCTTTGCCGACAAACTTACCACTTTATCAAATACACCAGGCCATAACAATCCAGGGAAGCCAAACCACTTAACTTCAACCAGACGGTCCGGAAAACCCAGCTGCCGACCCCTCCTCCGAACTGCGGCTCACCTTTCCGCCCAGCGCACAAAGGAATGTCCAATAATCCAGACTTGTAGACATCCACCTTAATAAATAACAAACCACAACCACACATGTGAACAAAACAACATTCCACTTTGAATCAAAAGTTCTGTAACCCTCACGTAATCAACCCTTTTAAACCAGTTTTGGCCTTATATAGCTCTGAAACCTTTTCGACTCCCACCGGCCAATTAGTTTTACCACCCCTTCACTTAACCCAAGTCGTGCTGCCTCTGTGGCTGCCCCGATCCTAAAAGAATGAGAACAATACTCAAGCGGGAGCCTGTTCAACCTCCCCAACCCCAGCCTGAAAATCCTTATGAACTTGTACCTTGTCAGTGGTGTGCCATCCCCATGGATCAACAATGGACCCGGAATCCCAGTACAGGATGCCAACCACTGCCGCAAGTTAAACCATGGGCAAACAGACCCCCCACATAAAGCATACAAAACTATTTTCTTACCTTTTCCCGCATGATCTGTTTTGGACCGTCTGAGCCATATATCCACTCTGTCATCCCCAATTTCCACGTCCCCCAATTGAAGCCCCCCAGGTACCTTTTTGCTAGAACTCACCAACTCTCCCACTCTAAAGGCTAAAAAAATGCCAGGACAAAAGCGGCCCTGAACAAAGTACCTTCGTAATCTGAAAAACAAATGTCCCCCAAAACCTGCACTAAACTCTTCAGCAACCCCACTGTCACAGGTCTTCATGTGTGCTGTCTTGTGCGCCTCTTCTACAACCCTTTTACAGCTTGTCTGATGAGGAAACTTTTTGTTAAATCCTCCCCCCCCTTTAATTTGAACATAAAGGTCAGTGCCGACATGCTTTTCTCAATCTGGGCTGTTGACTTACCCTGTTCCGCCATCCAGTACACCCACCACAACATTATCTCCGCTCTCCCAGCCCAACCGATTAACTGCTGCCACTCCTCCCAGACCTTACCATATGAGGCCCAAGTCGATTCCGCCACCGAGGATCTCACCAACCCTATAATCCTGTTGTCCCGATGGTCCAGAGACCCGCTGGGAAAGGATGGCCTTCTCTGTCCGCTCCCGAAGCCAAGCGTCAAAAGCGTTCCCACTGGAATCGAGACAAAGCATCTGCAATCTCATTTCGCACCCCTTCAAGGTGAACCGCCCGGAAACCCACATTTAACTGTAAGCAGCGCAACACCAAAATCCTCAAAAGTCGCACCACCTCAATCGAGGAAGCCCACTGCCTGTTTATAGCTTGTACTACTCCCATATTGTCCGTGGTAAAGATCACTCTCCTGTTGGCCAGCACGTCCCCCCAAAGAAATAGAGCAATCACAATCGGGAACATCTCTAAAAAACATAAGTCCTTTGTCAAACCCAGCTCCCGCCACTCCTGTGTCCACGGTTCAGCACACCATTTTCCTCCTAAATAGGCACCGAAACTACAGCCACCCGCTGCATCACTGAACAGCTGCAGTTCCTGACAGGTCACCTCTTCCTCCGGGAATATCAACTTCCCATTAAACTTGTCCAAGAACCGCTGCCAAATCCGCAAGTCATCCCTCACCTCCCGGGGCAACCTGATGTGGTGGTGGGGGCCCCTTGCGCCCGCCAACAGCTTGCCCAGCCTGCGACAGAAAACTCTGCCCATCACGATCACTCGGCAAGCAAAATTGAGCTTGCCCAACAAGGACTGAACCTCCCTAACTGTTGCCTTGCGCTTCCGTGCCAAATGGCACACCCATTCTGTCAAGTCAATCAACTTATCCGTTGGTAGCCTACATTCGCCCGCCACTGTGTCAATCTCCACACCTAGGAAACAGAGGCAGGTCACCGGGCCCACCGTTTTTTCAGGCGCTAATGGGACCCCAAACTCCCCAGTCACTTCCTGAAGAGTTTCCAAAATATGGAAACACTCATCAGAATTGGCCGGACCAACGCACAGAAAATCATCGAGATAGTGTACTAAGCCGTCAGAGCTCGCTCGGCACCGCACCACCCACTCCAAGAATGAACTAAACTTCTCAAAGTAAGCGCACGAAATCGAGCATCCCATAGGCAGACACAGATCAACATAATAAAAACCCTCAACCACACATCCCAATAAGTGATGGCAATCCGGGTGAATGGGCAACAACCGGAACGCCGATTCTATGTCTGCCTTAGCCAACCACGTCCCCGACCCCGCTTTTTTTACCACCGCCACAGCCTGGTCAAAGGACGTGTACGAAACAGAGCAAAGATCCGGGTCAATATCATCATTCACCGACATGCCTTTCGGGTAAGATAAATGATGAATCAATCGGAACTTCCCTGGCTCCTTTTTAGGAACCACCCCCAATGGCGACACTCTCAGGTCTGCCAAAGGGGAGGCTGCAAATGGGCCGGCCATCCGGCCGAGCTCCACCTCCTTATGTAATTTCTGATGCACTATCTCTAAATTGCCAGCCACCGATCGGAGATTCCCATGGACCTCCCCCCGCGCCCTAGGTTGGAATGGAATCCTAAACCCCTCACCGAACCCCTCCCTCAGCAACTCCACATCACCTTTCCTACCGTACAGATCTAACCACGGACGCATCGCAGCGAGGTTCACCGGCGTCCTCCCCTTTTGCTAGCTTCACCAGGCTTAAATCCGCCAGAAACATCTGGCGTAGGCGTGTGCACCCCCACAACCTGAACACTCATGCTTGAATCTACAAGAGCCACCCCACTTGCACTGTCCCTCATTAAACTGCCAACAGTAACCATGTTTGTACCCCGCCAGTGAGGACCCCTGCTGTGTCCCCCCTGTGCCTCCACACCACACCCTGCAGCAGCCCTGCCGTCCCTCTCCGCCTCTCCTGCTCCAACCCCCCCCATGGAGGTGCCGAAAGCACCCTGTTGTGCCTGCCTTTAGTCCCAGCCCCGCCCCCGGAGCCTTCCGGTGCCTTTCCTGAAGCACCGGGGCCGCTGTCCTCATCTGGCTGCCGGAGCGCAAGGACGTGCACTTCCCCCTGCTGCTCCGCCGCACTGCCTGAGGCCCTGTTTCCCCACATGCCACTTGCCTGCTAGTGCGCACACGTGCGCTCCGTCCTCCTGCGATCCGCGCCTCCTCCAGACCCGATGGCCCTGCTGCAGGGGATAAGCTCCGCTGCCGTCTCCCACTCCCACCGTCAGGGCTAAGGCGTTCAGGCGGCCTGGCCCTGCATTGCTGCCTCCTCCGCTCGGCTCCAGTCTCTGCCTCCGGAGCAGCCCTCCCATGCGATGGCCCGAGCAGGGACAACAGCTCCCTTCGAATCCTCTCTCCATCGTGGCTCGATAGCGCCAGCCTGAGCCCATCCAGCACCTCGGAACCGGTCGCCTGCGCCATGACGTTGACTCTCCTGTGCCCACTACAGGTAAGATGATTTCCCGCACTTTCACCCTTATTTAAAGGTTAAGCCCTACCCCTTTTTACTCCATACTACAATTCCCATAATGCCTGTCACCACTACCCCTTTATTTCCTCTACTCTCCCCTCAGTCATGTGCCCCTTCCGCTCCATAAAATGACATAAAGCTTATGTCATTTTATTTATTCTTCTTCCCCTTTAAGAACCAAGTGACAGTGCTAATAAGAAAAAAAAAATAAAAAAGGGGGGGGCGATGGGGGAGAGAGGGAGGGGAAGGGCCAGGAAAGGAAAAAGGAGAAAGTGATTAATAAGTGCCAGTTTACAATAGTGCCAATACTAATATATACACCAATTCCTTGTAATACTACGGCGCATTACCCTTGTTAGCTTAACCCATATCCACGCCATATTAAATAGTGTTAGTAAATTTTACCCATAAATTAAAATAAGTGCAAGTGTTATTTTAGGGAATTGATGTTGGTTCCTAACCTAAAAACTTAAGCTATTTGTTCCTTTTCAGAGCTCAGCTGTTCCCATCAAGAACACACTCTCACTACATACAGAAGTAAAAAAACAAGACCAATGACAAAAACAAAAGACAAATTGGGAAAACACAAAAAAAAAAGGAACCATTTATCTTAATTTCTATACCGTTTAATGTTCTGTCACATAGCTTCTTATCACAAATAAAGGGAAATAAAGATTCTCCCACCAATACAGGCCTAATTCACCATACTATTAGTAATAGAAGAATAATGTCTCCTTTCGCCCTCACATGCGGAGCCAACTGCGGACAGCATGAATACAATATGTTATACAACCCCCTATCTTCCAACCATATTATATACTATCTCCTATGTAAGCACATCCTCGAGCTGAAGTGCTATTTCCACTATCTAGGAATTAACATCCAGCCACAGATTCCATATTCTCTCAAATTTTCCCAAACACCCTCTAGCCAAATAAGTAAGTTTAATAGAAGGAAGTATTTTATTAATTAAGTAAACCCATTGAATAACAGTGGGACTATTTATACCCATCCAATTCATTATCACCAACTTTTTAGCATAGAACAGTATAACCCGCATAAGTGTTCTGGTTTTATTTAAAGGTACAAGATCGTCCACCAATACCAATAAACAAATTTCTGGGGAGTGCACCTGGGGAAACGCTAAGTTGTCAACTAAGTACTGTAACACATCCCTCCAGAACTGCTGCACTGGGGGGCAATGCCACACCAGGTGCAGAAAAGATGCATCTAACTCCTGACACCTTGGGCACCTGGCTTCCAATTCTCTACCCATTCTCTGAAGCTTTTTAGGGGTTATATATAATTGATGAATAAATTTATATTGGACCATCACGCAGAGAAATTAAATCACAATAAAGTGAATCAGTAGCCTCCTCCCACTGTTCCTCACTAAGAGCAGGAAATACCTGCATCCAACGCCTCTGGGCCCTACTAAATGGTGAAGGCATAGTACCTATGAGTATCTGATAGAGCCTAGAGATCAATTTATCCCTCTTTGGATCTCGAAGTATTAACTCTACTGGGGGAATATTAAACTTAACTCCAGAGAGTCAAACTGGGCTTTAAAGGCATGACGTAATTAAAGATATCTAAAAAACTGTAATTTTTAACTCTTTAAGTTGTGTCTGCAGTTGTTGAAAATTGGGGAATATCTGATTTGTCAAAATATCTCCCAGACATTTAAGACCTTTCACAGGCCAATAAGCAACATCCTGGAGAGATCTAAAATGAGGCAAATTAGAATTCCTCCATAATGGCAGAAAAGAAGAAATCAGAGGGGGGTTATGGCCAGTATATGAACAAATAATCCGCCATGCTTTAAATGGAACAGATATTGTGGATGGATAGTTATCATAATAACTCAGCCGTCGATATGGTATGTTTTTTAGTGCCTCCAAAGAACCAACTCTGGAGGCCAACATTAACAAAACAGGATCCTCCACATCGCTATGAAACCAACTATGAATATGATAAAGTTGACTGGCCAAAAAATAAAAACGTAAATGGGGTAGAGCCAAACCTCCTTTATCAAGAGTAGCTGTTAATTAGGTCCATGCAATACGTGGAGACGTATTAGCCCATATAAAGGGGAGTAAGATGGAATTAATTTTGCGAAAGTGACACTCAGGAATCCATATGGGGGAATTATGCAATTTATATAATAACTTGGGCAAATAGAACATTTTCTATAAATTGATTCTACCCCAAAGAGAAATAGGTAAACAAGACCAAACTGCATTTCTAAATTGCTCTATGATTGGATTAATGTTGTTTAAGATATACAAGCTAGGATCCACAGAAATGGTAATGCCCAAATATTTGAAGCCATTGACCCATTTAAGACCCTGGGAATTAGTAGTGAGTGATTATCTGATCCTTGGGAAAAATAGTGGACTTGGATTTATTTATAGTAAGTCCAGAATAGATACCAAACCTCTCAATAATACTAAGAGCCTCTTGCAAAGAGGGTCCTGGGTCTTCTAAAAATAAAAGCAGATCGTCTGCATATAGAGCAACTTTATCTTCTAATGCAACATATTTGAGTCCCACAACCATTGGAGCCTGACGGAGACAGGTGGCTAAAGGTTCAATTGCTATTCTGAATAAAAGTGGAGACAATGGGCATCCTTGTCTAGTTCCCCTAGCCAAGGGAAAAAAGGAGGACACCATACCATTGACTTTAATACATGCAGTAGGCTTAAGATACAGCATTTGAACCCATCTAAGAAAACCTGGGCCGAATCCAAATTTCTTCATAACTGCCCACAAGTACTGCCATTCCACTGAATCAAATGCCTTATTAGCATCTAAAGACACAATAATCCTAGACCCAGCGTTTGTATGTTTAGTCTGGAGATGTGTAAACACCCTCCTTAGATTAATAGAGGTAGATTTAGTGGGCATAAAGCCAGTTTGATCCCTATGTATAATGGAGGGGACTATCTTAGCTAATCTAGTAGCCAAAATTTTAGCAAGCACCTTAGCATCCATATTTATAAGTGATATTGGCCTGTATGAATCACACAACCCAGGGTCTTTACCCTCCTTTGATATCAACACAATGTGTATCAACACAATAACTGCCTCATAGAAAGAGGAAGAAGAGTCCCTCTCTCAAAGGCGTGTATAAAAGTTTCATGGAGGTGTCTAATCAAGGGTTTCCCCTGCAATGTGTACCAAGCAGCCGGGAAGCCATCCGGGCCCGGGGGTTTTATTAGGGGGAGAGCCGAAATGGCTTCTGCCACCTCATTTTCTAAAATAGGGGTATCCAGGTACTCCCTCTCTGCCTGTGTCAAACTAGGAAGGGTAACTGAGTCATGATAACAAATTAGTTGGTCTTGTGAATAATCAACTTTTGTCCGATATAGAATCTGACAAAAATTAGTAAAAACAGTAAGTATATCCTCTGGGGTACTAACCATACCCCCTCCAGGGTCTTGTATTTGTGCTATTAAAGTTTGTGAATCTCTAACTGAAGCCAGCCTTGCCAGTAATTTACCTGCTTTATCAAATATTTCTTGATTAGCATATAATAAGCGTTTTCTAGTCACGTTCGTTTGGGCCAACTCTAGATCTCTTTGTTGTGTCTGAACTAAAGCCTGATAAGAGATCTCTGTAGGGGCCTGACTATGAAACACCTCTGTCTCTGTAAAAGCCGTTTCTGCCTCTACAACTTCTGCTTTAGCCAATTTCTTAGCGTAGCTATACCACTAATCAATACCCCCGTGCCACCACCTTGGATGCTTCCCACAAAATATCTGGGGAGGCCATACCCCAGTTGGTTTCCCAATATACTGCATATTCCTCTTGGGAGCGATCCCTAATCTGATTATTTGAAAGCCAAAATGGACAAAGTCTCCAGTTGGCTCTAGGGCCACAATCCCCCACTCGGACCGAAATAGCGAGAGGTGAGTGATCTGAAAATGCTCTCAGGAGATATTCAGCCGTAATAACTTGTTGTGCAAAATCAGCAGAGGCCAGGGCTAGATCTATACGGGATAAAGAAGTATAACTGGTAGAATGACAAGAATACTGCCTCTCACCAGGATACTTCCAACACCAAAGTTCTATAAGACCAATATTATCTATCCATTGCTTCAACCCCCGACTATAACTACTAGTTTGGCCCAACCTATCCAGCTGGGGATCGAGTGTAGCATTATAATCTCCCAACAGGCAGGTTGGAGCATTCGGAAAGGAAGCAATTACTGAGTACACCCGTTCTAGAAGGGGTAAGGTAATGGTGGAGGGCAATAAATGTTGGCCAAGGTAAGGAGTTGCTTAGCCAACTTACAATGGAGCACTATATATCTACCATAAAAATAAACTCTGACTCCCATACATTCAAAAGGAATACCTTTTTTAATGAGTATAGAAACTCCTCTAGTGTGAGTAGAAAAGGGAGCATGGTAGGTATGAGCCACCCAATGCTTCCTCAGCGAGAGAAGCTTCTGCCCCACCAAATGTGTCTCTTGTAAGAGAAGAACTGCAGGTTTATGTCTTTTGATGTAATCAAAAAGTTGGGCTTGTTTATATTTACAATTAAGTCCCCTGGTATTCCAGGAGACAAGGGTCAAGGAGGACTGCATACTAGTAGGAATTGGAATATATTATCAGGATGTAGAATAGTTAAAGACACCTTAGTTAAAATAAGCATATGTGAACCACAACGTAACAAATACATAGAAAATAACCTCCCACACATACCCAATACCCACCCTGCCCATCCCCAAACCCTGGGTGGGCCTATACCTATAACAAAAAAAAAATTTCTACAGGGAGGAGCTCTAGTTGCTCCTAGCTAATGACCTGCCGACTAATCAAGCCTTCGATTAATAAGAGTTAACCTTCCCATGTACCCCGTGCTTATGGTTGTTGGATTCCGAACCAGTCACAAAGTCCACCCATTCACCTATTCTGTCCAATCCCTCAAGAGCTAGCTAGGTGGAGATCCCCGGGGTCTAATCTCCAGCCATACATTGGCATCGTCTGGCATTGAAAAAAAGTGAACTCTGTCACCATCCTGGACTCTCAGTTTAGCTGGGAACAACATTGCACATGTCAGATTAAGCTGTCGTAAACATTTTTTAACATCTGTAAATTTAAGCCTCTGCTTGCGTATTTCCATAGATAAATCCGGATATATAGAGACTTAAGCGTTCTCATGGATAATTTCCTGTTTTTTACGGGCTTCCAGGAGAATTCTATCACGATCTCTATAGTTCAACAATCTGGCTATAAATGTCCGAGATGGGGCACCAGGAGGAGGAGGTCGGGCTGGGACTCTGTGGGCACGCTCCACTGTGAATGTTGGCGAAAGAATATTACTGGCAAATTTATCCTTAAGCCAGGCTTCCAAACATATTTCAGGTGCACTGCCCTCCACCCTTTCAAGCAAACCCACTAGTCTTATATTATTCCTACGGAGCCTGTTTTCAAGGTCATCCACTTTCACCTCCAGTATCCGGACTTTCTGTGCCATCTCAGAGAGATTATTTGGAATAGGAGTAGTAGTGTCCTCCAAAATGCTAATCGGCTTCTCTGCCTCCGTTGTACGTTCCCTTATCTTTTGCACATCATGCTTTAACAAGGCAAAATCTGATTTAAGATCATCCATCTTTGCTATAGTCACAACATGATTGCTATTAATAAGTGAGTGGGCCTGCTCTGTTGTCTGCACATCTGGGTTACTAACTGGACATCTCAGAGCTGTAAGAAGGAGCCCCAGGGGATGTAGGACACTGACTTCCCTGTATATTATCATTGTGGGAAGGGTCCCTGGCATACTTGCCCAATTTCAATGCAGCCGAAGCACGGAAGCTCTTCCCTTTCTCCACTTGATCCATGTTGCACCTGACACCCTGCTGCACGCTGCCAGAGGATCCTGCATGAGACCCAGCGCCATCTTGGACATGCAAACAATCAACTACAAAGAATCAGGGATTATAGTGAGTAGGCACATGTTTGCATTCCCACACTTAAAAGTTATAAAAAAAAATTATATTGAATTTACAGATTTTATTTTATTTTCTAATTACATTTTTACATCTCCATTTTTACCTGATGTTAACTTTCTTACATGCATTTAATATAATATTGTTAAATGAAATATTTATATAGAGAATTTTAGCATTCATTTAAACGTGGCCAATAATGAACCTGTCTTTATCCCAGTTGTTTAATACCTGTCAAATTATATAAAGATGGTCACTTGGTATATATTTACCTATATTTAACCAATTTCAGTAAATTATTGTCAAATATTTCATTATTTTAATATACTGTATTCATACATTTCTAAAATAATATTTCAAAAATTAAAATGCTACAAAAATCTATAAACAAACACAGCAAATACCATATATACTCGAGTATAAGCCAACCCGAGGTACCTAATTTTACCTAGGAAAACTGGGAAACGGTATTGACTTGAGTATAAGCCTATACTATATACTTGCTATATAAGTGAAACAGAAAGTTGTTGTGCTCACGTTTGAAAAAGTTAATCATATACAGCTTTATGCCACAGATTCTGCACAGACACACACACACAGCAAAAAAACAAGGTGCAAGGATAGAAGCAAATGTGTATCAGCTCAAGTGCAACAACACAGAAGACACAATCCAGAAATCACACATATAGCATTTCAAAAAGCCTAAGTGGATGTTGCTGAACTACATCTCCCTGCAACACCCAAATAACTTAAAGGTGCAGATTAGCATGCGTGAAAGCATGCTAATAGTGGAAATCAGCGCCAGTCATCCCTCTCCATGAGGCATGTAACTCCATTGGGAGCTGGTCTATTACGTCTATTCATACAAAGGCAGACTCTGTTGGCACTAAACAGTGCACATAAGGACATTGCCAAATTGCGCTATCAACCCCCCCTTCATCGGGTCCTTGCTGTCCTTCTCCAGCCTCCTCTTTGTCCTTAGCCCTACCATAATGGCACTGCTATCCTGCGTATACCTGGATCCTATATTGGGCGCAGGTAAAGACACTTATTTCACCGCTGTATAAGTATGAGCACCAGCACTGTCCCCATTCTGCCATGCACCCTCTGATAGTTGCCTGAGCCTCAGACTGTACTTACAGGAAGACGCGAAGACTGCATCTACTTTCCGGGAAGCGCATTCTGCAGTTGGCAGAAAGCCAACAGGCCGCAAGCGTGGGTGACGCTTCTGTTTTTTCCCCCAGTTTCCGGTACCTCGAGTACCAAGGCAGCGTCATTAGTTTCTGTGGGCATTAGGCATGGGAACCGGAGGCAGCAGCAGTGGCAAGTTTGCTACTGCCTGGCCTGAAGGTAACAACGGAAGAAGGAAAATCCTGGGGGGATGATCCATTGGACTGGGACTCTAAAACCAGGTGGGCCATAGCCTAGGGCGCCTTGTGGGAACGATCCTTCTCGAGTCTTATGTTCCGGCGGATCCTGTTTGTTGGTGCACAAGGTCTGTTGCGGCCAAGGAGGGAGCACACCGATCTTTGACTCGAGTATAAGCCGAGGAAGATTTTTTCTCAGCACATTTTGGGTGCTGAAAAACTCGGCTTATACTTGATTATATACGGTAATGTTCTTAAGAACAGCTTGTATCAGAGACTTAACTCAGATATTCAGTTTTAAAAGCTGTGACCCTTCATTCACTTTGAAAGTGGTAAATTAACCTGTAAGGGAAGCATGATTAGTTTTGGAAGATTAACTTCTATACAATTTTCATTCCTTGCATCATACTTAAAAATTACAAGAAAAGAAATAAGAGAAGTAAAATAATCTCTAGTGTGAGTTTCAAAAAGAGCAGGTCTTTTTAAATAGCCCATGAAATAACCATTAATCTGATAACTAGTTTCTTTTATGTTTGCAGAACATATGATATATGAAGGTTTTTTCAAAGATTTTGACAACATGTCAATTAGCTGGTAGAGATAAAGCAAAAACTAGCATGCAATCAAAGTTTATGGGGGGATAAGTTTGCATTTTCATTTTTGTATGTCAGTGTTCCCATTTTTTAAAGGCTTATGGCTATTGAAGGATTTATCTAAAATAATTGGGTATTGTCACTCAAAGATACTGTATCTACTAAAACTAACAATCAGAACAGAATAACTAAGAGACTTTGAACATGTACGTATCATTTTTAGAATGCTGTTTATGATTCTTGTGTAGATTGTTAATCACTAATAGGCAGATGATAAGTTTAAAAACACAAATAAAATAAAATAGCCCATGGCACATAGTGAGTCACCACATTGGTGAACAGTTGGCCATGTTGTGAAGCACAAGGGTCTGTCGTGGGGACTGCAGGAGAGGAAAAGTTTTAAATCATTGCAAGCTCTCAGTTTGGCTTTGTTGTTCTTACTCTAATGCCCTGCCTGGTCACTATGGTCTGCTGATCCTTGCCTTTTGTACAGGTAGTTAGTGACTCTGCTTTTTTGAATTATTTCCTTAGGGATGGAATCAGACCCAGAGTTGGCTGTCCCCCTCATAAAGTCTGCCTCCAGTAGTAGATAAAAATAAACAATAATTTGAAGTGGGTGGATTTTGGGGTTATGAAATCACTGTTGTTCTGGCTTGCAGAGTTGCCCTTACTCCAGTTAAAAGGAAATATAACAGGAGTTAAAGCCAAAGCCCTTCTCAAGGTCTACCCTCTGCTTGCATGGTGGCCTTTACATGTATAGTGTGTGATCATTCTCCATTGCCAAAAAAAAGATATGAGCATCCTGTCTTGCTCTGGCAGCTCTGTCCTCAGAGATGGACCAAGGAGGCAGCCCATGAAGAGATAAAGGCTGTTAAGCAAACATATTTTGACTGGCAAATGGAGAGGTAACAGGCCCTAATGGCATCTGATTTTCTGGAGAGGAGATTGGGATAGTGAAGATAATTATTCTTCCTCCTTGTATCTGTCTACCATTCCACCCCTAATTAGTACAGTGAGAGATGTCTTGCCATTATAAAAACCAGAGACAATAGTGCCAAAAATACCCTTTCTTCCTTCTTCCAAAAAAGTGGCAGAATCCTTTCCAGCAATCATTTCTGTGCAGAATAAGTTCAAAAAGTACTATCCTTTTAAAGATGAGGATGTCAAGGATATTTGCAACAGTGGATGCCCAGTGGTGCATCTCATCAAGCATACAGCATTCCAGCAGTGCATCTCATCAAGCATACAGCATTATTTATTGATATCAGGACCAGTCAGGATTCAAACTCTGAGGTGTGTGTTCCTGGCACTGTGTACTTACAAGTTGAGCCACTGGAGGCTCTCATGACTGCTCCTGACCAGTCCTCCTACTCGTGTATTCATTGTGTTCTTTCTGTCTGCTCCTGTGTCTCCACCCATTTTATTAGTTCCATGCGGTCTTCATCTTGTAATCTAGACCCTTTTAAAGCCTGTCCCTGTCCCTGCCCATTGCTCCTTACTTAGTCATTGTGCTTTATAACCCAGATCTTGCTGTCTTGATTCATTTATCTGAGATTCCTGTTCCTGGAATCCCTCTGGAGACCCTCCCTCTTTCCATAATTCCCGTCCTTGTTCCTGTGCTCCTATCCCCTCCTAGCCTGTCCTATTGGATTTCTCAGTTGCCACCTCTAGTCTGTTCTTGGACTCTGTTTGCCTGTTGCCTGACCCCACCTTTTGGCCTGATCATTTATGCTTGAGGTCTCTGGCTTGTATAATTCTTTATATTTTCATTGTGCATCTGTTTAGTTACTTTGTCTCATTAAATCCTGTATTTACTTCACCATGACTCTAAAGGGCAGATTTATTAAGGGTCGAAGTGAAAATCTGAATTTTGAATTTAAAAATTCGAGTTTATTTTAGTGTGATTCTTTTAGGGAATAGTTAAAATTTGATTCATAGTAACATAGTAACATACATAGTTACATAGTAAGTTAGGTTGAAAAAAGACACAAGACCATCAAGTTCAACCTTTTAACTTTTTTTAACCTGCCTAACTGCCAGTTGATCCAGAGGAAGCCTCAGAGGGAGAAAAAATTCCTTCCTGTTTCCAAAATCGGACTAGTCCCTGGATCAACTTGTACTATGAGCTATCTTTCATAACCCTGTATTCCCTCACTTGCCAAAAAGCCATCCAACCCTTCTTAAAGCTATCTAATGTATCAGCCAGTACAACTGATTCAGGTAGAGAATTCCACATCTTCACAACTCTCACTGTAAAAAAGAGCCCTTCAGAATATTTAGGTGGAACCTCTTTTCTTCTAAACGGAATGGCTGATCTTGAGTCAGCTGGAAAGACCTACTGGTAAATAAAGCATTAGAGAGATTATTATATGATCCCCTTATATATTTAAACATAGTTATCATATCACCCCTTAAATGCCTCTTCTCCAGCGTGAACATCCCCAATTTGGCCAGTATTTCTTCATAGCTAAGATTTTCCATACCTTTTACCAGCTTAGTTGCCCTTCTCTGTACCCTTTCTAAAACAATAATGTCCTGTTTGAGTGACGGAGACCAAAAATGTACTGCATATTCTAGATGGGGCCTTACCAGTGCTCTATAAAGTAGAAGAATGCTCGCTTCCTGATGTGAATGAATGCCTCTTTTAATACAGCTCAAGACCTTATTTGCCCTTGATGCTTCTGACTGGCATTGCTTGCTATAGCCAAGTTTATCATCTACAAGGACTCCGAGGTCCTTTTCCATAACGGATTTGCCTAGTGCAGCCCCATTGAGGGTATAAGTGGCTTGGATATTTTTACATTCCAGGTGCATGCCTTTACATTTATCAACATTGAATCTCATTTGCCACTTAGCTGCCCAGATTGCCAGTTTGTTAAGATCCTGTTGCAAGGATGCCACATCCTGGATGGAATTTATTGGGCTGGATAGTTTTGTGTCATCTGCAAACACTGATACATTACTTACAATACCCTCCCCTAAGTTATTAATAAACAAGTTAAATAAAAGTGGACCCAATACTGAGCCCTGAGGGACCCCACTAAGAACCTTACTCCAAGTAGAAAATGTACCAATAACAACCACCCTCTGTACCCGATCCTGTAGCCAGTTTCCTATCCATGTGCAAATGACTTCATTAAGCCCAACAGACTGTAATTTAGAAAGCAGTTATTTGTGGGGCACGGTATCAAATGCTTTGGCAAAATCCAAATATATCACATCTACTGCCCCCCCCCACTGTCCAGCATCTTACTTACCTCATCATAAAAAGCAATTTAAATTAGTCTGACATGACCTATCCTTCATAGTGCCATGCTGATTGCTGCTCATAATGTCATTCACTAGGACAAAATTTGAATCTGATCCTTTAACAAGCCTTCAAATAATTTGCCCACCACAGATGTCAAACTTACTGACCTATAATTGCAGGCTGAGATCATAATCCCTTTTTAAATAATGACATCAGCTTTTCTCCATCTATAGGTACCATACCAGATGAAAGTGAATCTGAGAAAATCAGAAATAAGGGCTGGTCTAAGACTGAACTAAGCTCTCCTAGAACCTGTGGGTGTATGCAATCAGGCCCTGGAGCCTTGTTTACATACATTTTTATTAAAGCTTTAAAAACAGTTTTAAAATAAATTCAAATTTCAAAATGTGCAATGTACTGTCCCTTCAAATTTTAATTAGACTATTCAGGACATTAAACCTGCCGAATTGCTGTTTTTGCCTATGGGGGACATCCTGGAATCAAATTGTTTGGTGGCATCCTGAAAATCTAATTTTTTTTCAGGGAAAAAACTTGAATCAAATTAGATTCAAGTTTGCGGGTCGATCCCATTCACCCGAATTGAAAAAAATAGATTTCTTCATATTTTTTTGATTGGTCATTTTTAACTTGAAAATCAAGTTTTTTTTTTTAAAGTTTTTTTTATAAACTCCCATAAACTCTAAATTCAACCCTTGATAAATCTGCCCCTAAGACTCAGTTCTGCCATTTACAGGTATACACCGGGTTTCCCACCATATAGGCTCCCATCCAATTGTTTCCCTTCAGTGTCTAATCATTACAAATGATGATGCATAGACCCTGAAATATGCAATGGATAAGCAAATTGAAGATGACCTTAAGACCCTTGTGCACACCTGCTATATCAAATATATCAGTGTTGAAAACACTGGAAGTGCAGCTTGCCAATGTATAACAAGCCTTGTCAACTGGGAATAATAGGAAAGATAGCCTGATGGAGCTGAAGATGCCAGCAGCATTTCTAATGAATGTGGCAGTGGATATCACTCTGTTGGCTTCCTGTTCCAAGGCACTTACCTTCCACAGTCAATATTTATTTGACAAATAATATAGGATATTATTTTTAAAGCCTCTAGGAGCAAAAGTAAATTTTTGCCTCAGTGATAGGAAAATAAAGCACAGGTTTGAGCTCTTGTCAGTATGAGCCCTAATCAGTTATGTGTTTTGTTATTTTTCTTCCCGTATTTAGCTGACATGGTGTAGCTAGGGAAAAATATATCATATTTACCATGATTTTCCTTTCCTGACCACTATTCGTGACAGCCAGTTGTTTGCCTCCCTTAAGGAATTCTGCTCTCACTAAGCTGCAGATTTAAAATCCACTACACTTCCTGTTGCTCTCTAACTTGTGCAGTGAATGACATACAAGTTAGGGGACAGGTAGAGAATGGGAGGGTGCATGTTTATATGCCTCCCTCCTCCCTTACAAATACAGTGCTGACTAAAGTAGTCAGCAAGGTATTCATGTGGCTAGCCACAGCTGTTTTGGAAAGCAGAAAACTACAGCAAGCTACACAATACAGAAAACAATGTGCAAAGTGCAAAAAAATTCAGATTGAGTCTGGATGGTTAATGGTGCCCTAATCATAGACTATGATAAAGGGTTGTTGGTGGTCTGTACAGCTGAAGAGGAATTGAAAGCTCTGCTTCCAATTAAGTAACTCTGTGTCAACAACTCCACTGTATAATAATAAAGGAAGGAGAACTCCAGCAGAATCTCTACAAAACTTTTATTCCAGGTTGTGGTTACACATGTTTAGGGTAGATACACTTTGTACACTTGATAAAGGGTATCTACCCGAAACATGTAGTGTAATCACAACCTGGAATAAAAGTTTTGCAGAGATTCTGCTGGAGTTTTCCTTCCTTTATAATTTTGATTTACTAATCATAGACTCATTTCAAACAACCCATAACAGCCAATATTATAACACAAGTATACTAGAGAACGGTTACATGCGGATTGATTCTTACTTTTCTTACATATTGTGTAACCATGGATATAGACTTGATAAACTAAATTGCTCAGTATTTAACAGTAATATTATTTAGTTGGGAATATACAACCAGTTCACTTACCTTATGTCCATCAACTATTAAGGCAGTGAGTAATATTTTTCTCGTGAGTAATATTTTTCTTTTTGCTTTCTTTAGCCTTAATGAAGAACTTACTCTGCTGTTATAACTTTCCTTATGTCTTCCCATAGTTAAATTAGCTAAAAAATTACAATTCCCTTACATGATAAATGCCATATTCTAAAACTTAGGGTGCATGTTGTAAAAGGGCATGATCCAATCATCAGCAGGAGGTCTTATTGATTGCATAGAGGGATACCATAGAATCTGGTAAACGTAATTTGGAATTTGCATTACAAAAAGTTATATATTAGATTTAGTGACCTATTAAACCAAGAAACTTCATGTACTTTAGACTTGGAGACTGTTACTATTCCCATTAACCTAGTAAGGCTATTGTTCTGCTAAAACAATAGCTAGTATCCTGGTTATAAATCATAAAATAGCTGCTGTGTCTGCCACCTGACAGCCACATTACACATATATAGTGTCCCTTGACTCAGTTTTACCATCAGCAAGAGAAAACAGCAGAAGTTGTTCAATTATGCAAATTTTAAAGGTTCCCAATCAAAAGTTATAATTTCAGGGTTCCTTATGCCTGTAGCAAAAGTGCACTTTGCACTGAAACCTTTCTAAACATTTTTAATTTTTCAAGCATTATTAGATGCTCCTGAAGATTTACTTGAAATATGGACCATGACATAGTTAAGTTGGGTTAAAGACAAAACTAAATTTCATTAAGATCAATTCTTCCAAATGTGGGAGTTCATGACATGATTACTGTAAGGATACTTGGTGGTCTAGAAGGGCATTCAAGTAGCAAAGGGCTCCTCCCAATATGAAAGGCGGCTGTTATAGGCAGATGTGGGAGCTGGAACCATTTGTTCTGTGTTTGATATACCAAACTTTACAATTACACTTTAAGGGGCAGATTTATCAAGGGTCGAATTTCGAAGTAAAAAATACTTCGAAATTCGACCATCAAATTAAAATATTTCAAATTCGATATTCGAATTCAAACTTTTTTCATTGAATTCGTGTATTCTGCGGTTGAAGTAAAATTGTTAGATCGAATGATTAAGTACTTCGAATCGAATGATTCGAACGATTTTATCGTACGATTGAACAATTTTACTTCAACTTCAAAAAACTTCGAAAAATGCTGTACAAGGTCCCCATAGGCTAACATAGCACTTCAAATTCGTAGTATCCTATTCGATGGTCGGAGTATACAAAAAATTACTTCGAATTTCGAATTTTTTTACTTCGAAAATTTCCTCAAATTCACTTCGACCCTTGATAAACCTGCCCCTAAGTATATTATAGGACAAATCTGTAGAAATAAGTCAAATCAACTGGACTTGCTGAGTCCAGTTGAATTGACTTATTTCTACAGATATACCATGACCTGGATGAATGAGAATCTTCACAAATCCATTAAAGGACATTATAGACAGATAGCGGGGTCTCTTTTGTCCCATAGAAAAGATCAAAGAGCAGTGATCTCCAACCTTTTGAACCCGTGAGCAACATTCAGAAGTAAAAAGAGTTGGGGAGCAACACATGCATAAAAAATGTTCTTGGGGTGCCAAATAAGTGCTGTGATTGGTCATTTAGTAGCCCCTATGTGGATTGTCAACCTACATTGAGGCTCTGTTTGGCAGTACATCTGTTTTTTATGCAACAAAAACTTGCCTCCAAGCCTGGAATTCAAAAATAATATTTGGTATTGGTGTGTTCAGGAGACATAGCACCTGCTTTGAGGCCACTGGGAACAACATCCAAGAGGTTGGTAAGCAACATGTTGCTCATGATCTACTGGTGTGGGATCACTGTACTAGAGGAACAGAGCTTTCATTTAAAACAGCATAGGTTGTTCTTCAAGGTGAGGGCAGTGAGGTTGTGGAATGCCGTATCATGTTATGTTGTGATGGCAGATTCTACTAACTCCTTTAAGAGTGTCTTTGATGATTTCTTGAACAAGTATAATATCCAACATCCACATGCATATATACATGTGCATTGGGCAACATTTGGAGGGGTTAAACTTGATGATGTTTTTTTCAACCCAACTTCCGTTTGTATGTATGTAACTTCAGTTTACGTTTCCCAGGGGATGGGAAAAAGAAGATGATAATTGCCTGTATGGGACCTTGAGAAAATGTCTATCCTGGGAAAATGTTAAATCCAAGTACATAACATCAAGATTCTACTGTTTGTGATAGACGTGGATATTATGTTTGTTCAAGAAATCATGCAAGTCACATTTAAAGACATTAACCCTTTCGCTGCCAGATGATTTGGCTGATTTGGTACTTGTATTGTCAGGCCAAGGGGGGGTCTATTTTTACTCAGGAAAACAATATATTGTTTTTTTCAGGACAACCTGAGTGTTCAAAATATGCTAGAATTTTGGTGTAATTCCACTTCTGTAAAAAAAAAATGTGGGCTTCTAAGTTTGTAATAAAATTAAAAAATAATGTTTCACATAGTACAATCACATATATCAGAAACATCATTTATTTTACGTACAAAAACACAGCAGATTTTGAAAGTTCTATGTCTCCTGAACACACCAATATAAAATATATATCGTTTTATGGAGATTTCTCACTTGTATAGATCAAAATCTCTAAGCAGTACACTATTAAATTTCCAAAGCAATGCTCCACAAAATTACATACTTCTGATTTCAAGGCAAAACATTCCACTTACAGTAGGTTTACCCTAGAAAACTACTCATTATTAGAATGAACAGATTATGGAGAATTAAAAATTAGTTAAAATATCTGAGTACTCCAAAGTTGCAATTCTTTCCTAAAGTTATAATTTTTTATAGAAATTGGTGAATTTTTTGAAAAATGACCTTAAAGCTTCCAATCTACATCATATTTCCCACACATCATTAGGTACCAATTTAATGCCCTAAATAAGAATGCCAGGAGTGTACTGAATAGTTTGATGTGCAATATGTATTGGTTTACCTAAGTATGTGGCATATCGGGGCCCCAAAATGTAGACATCCTATTTGAGCTATCAGTTCTGTAATTCCAGATACTGCAAAATCAACACATTTACATCATTCTGGGGTGGGCAAAGGTAGAAAAATAGTACGTTCAACCATATATTTTCAGAAAGTATACATTCCCCCAAATCCAAATTGGGTGTGCATGTATTTCTACTCCAAAGCACCAAGCCACAAACCTTTCCTAGAATTGCCAATTTTGGTGACATTTCCAAAAATCACCACAAAACTTCCACCCTACAGCATCTTATTTCTCCCATACTAGTAGGTATCAGGATAAATCACCCCAAATATGAAAGCCTTGGGTCCTCTGAACAGTTTTATGTCAATATGTATAGGTTTACCTAAGCACGTGGCATATAGGGGCCCCAAAATGAAGACCCCCCCCCATATGGTTTGTCATTTCAGGTACTTCAAATCAACACATTTACATCATTTTGGGGTGGGCACAGTTTTATGTCAATATGTATAGGTTTACCTAAGCACGTGGCATATAGGGGCCCCAAAATGAAGACCCCCCCATAACCAGGGGGGCGCTGCCGCCTGAGGCGAGTGCCTCAACTCGCCTCATTGGTGGAGCGCCCTTGGGTGCAGCTGCCCTTTAGCAGGCAGAAAGTGCAGGACTGCCTCATACATGCTAGCACTATACTTCATGCTGAATATTAATCTGTGAACTGTGAAGAACTGAAACACACGTGCTTTTTTAAATGAACACAAAGGGGTAAAATGTTGTGCCTCTTAACATCCCTGGTTTCACAGTAAATAAAGTTTAAAGTAAGATGCATGCCCTGCTGTTCTTAAATACACCTAGCAATAATGTAGCTCAGTTAATTATAATTATTCTAACTTAATCATTATTTATGCACATCCCTACTGCTTGATATAATTGAAATAATTATTTTTCTGTACTTTACTTTTGCAAGTGGGGTGAAAGTTTAGTAACCTTGTGTGTATACAATAGATGTGATGCACAAATTTCCTACTTTTTTTTAAATTATCTGGTAATAAGTTGCATTGATTTGTGTATAAAGCATTTAAAAGAAGATATGTAAATTTAGAAAAAATCTTTATCATGTAGACTTTTTTTCCAGTAAGAAGCAAAGAAAATAGTAAAATATATATATTTTTTTCAAAATAATATCTGCTGGAATTATTTTATTTTACTATACTAACAATTATTGGCCTTTTTATAAAAGAAAAATATTTTTTACAATGAAGCTGCCTGTTTTTGAACAATATTTGATCCAGCTACAATACAGATGTCAATTACAATTTATTTGGTACCTCTTTCATTCAGTATCTTTTGATTTCAAAGAGACAGAAATCTTCACAAACAAAAACAGACAAAGAAACGCAATTCTACCTAGTCATTTCTCTTTTTGTGCATCTTTCTTTGACACAATTATGTCTGAAATGATCCATCCAACTGCTTCAATCTGGATCAGATAACATAAAGCCTGCATTGATTTAACAATATCTATGCAAGACTAATTTGTGTCTTGTATGTGGAAGACATTACTTTTCACTTTTTAAGCAGCCATGATAAGCAACAGAAAAAACCATGACAATTAGTGAGAAAACAAATCAGAATTTCTTAGAAAAAAAACTAACATACAAATAACAGAAAGAAAAATAAACTTGCTGTTATGGAAAAAGAAGTGCTTGAAGATGTCGTAATTGTTAACACCTTTTTTAGTAAGAAGTTTTATTATATTCACTGCACATTAGCGCAAACTATAAAATTTGCATGCCTTCTTCCCCTGTGGTAAGTGGTCACTAAACAATTTCTGGGTTTACAAAAGCTATATTAAATTTGCATTCCCCCATACACGGCTTATCTGTCAAATTTATTATTGATACTCATCAATTCATGTTTAAAATTGAATCTATTTCACATTGCAGATTTTTACCTGCCTTTGTTTCATTAGAAATGCACAGAGAAGAATATAAAAATTATACTGATTATAACAAAGCCAGTAGGGTTTTTATCCACAGTGGAGCTTATAACAAATAAGAAAAAAAAACATCCACGGCCTTCCCCCTTCTTTGGAGTGATATATACATTTTGTAACCAGTATGTGACTCTTGCACAACACTCTAAAATGCCCTAAACAAAGTAACACAATTGATTTAGTTTCAAGTGTGAAAAAATTATCACACATACCAATCTTCATTTCTCTACTATTCTAAATAAATAAGAAGAGCATGAAGTTGCTGTAGTGATTATCCCCGCTTCATATTTTCTTATTTTTCTATATGGCATTCATCAGTTATAGTACATTTAGTATGTCTGTATGCTATGTATGATTCATAAAGCTTTAATAAAATTAATATAAACAAGGCACCATGGCCAAAGGGCATATACCCTGGGTTCTAAGTTCAGTTTAAGACTGGCCCCTATTTCTGATTTTCTCAGATTTGCTTACATCTGGTATGGTACCTATGGATTGGAGAAAAGTTGATGTCATTCCAATATTTAAAAAGGAATTACAATCAGCCTGGAAATTTTAGGCCAGTAAGTTTGACATCTGTGGTGGGCAAATTATTTGAAGGCTTGTTAAGGGATCAAATACAAAATTTAGTCCTAGTGAATGGCATCAAGAGCAGAAATCAGCATTGCTTTATGAAGGATAGGTCATGTCAGACAAATTTGATTGCTTTATATGATGAGGTAAGTAAGATGCTGGACAGTGGGGAAGCAGCAGATGTGATCTATTTGGATTTTGCCAAAGTGTTTGATACCATGCCCCACAAATGACTGCTTTCTAAACTAAAAGGTCTGTTGGGCTTAATAAAGTCATCTGCACATGAATAGGAAACTGGCTACAGGATCAGGTACAGAGGGTGGTTGTTAATGGTACATTCTCTACTTGGAGTAAGTGTATTAGTAGGGTCCCTCAGGGCTCGGTATTGGGTCCACTTTTATTTAACTTGTTTATTAATGACTTAGGGGAGGGTATTGTAAGTAATGTATCAGTGTTTGCAGATGACACAAAATTATCCAGCCCAATAAATACCATCCAGGATGTGGCATCCTTGAAACAGGATCTTGACACACTGGCAATATGGGCAGCTAAGTGGCAAATGAGATTCAATGTTGATAAATGTAAAGTCATGCACCTGGGATATAAAAATATCCAACCCACTTATACCCTTAATGGGACTGCACTAGGCAAATCCAATATGGAAAAGGACCTTGGAGTCCTTGTAGATGATAAACAGCAGCATCAAGGGCAAATAAGGTCTTGAGCTGTATTAAAAGGGGCATTGATTCACAGCAGGAAGCAGCCATTTTCCACTTTATAGGCTACTGGTAAGGCCCCATCTAGAATATGTGGTACAGTTTTGGTCTCCATCACTCAAACAGGACATTATTGTATTAGAGAGGGTACAGAGAAGGGCAACTAAGCTGGTAAAATGTATGTAAAATCTTATCCATGAGGAAAGACTGGCCAAATTGGGGATGTTCACGCTGGAGAAGAGGCATTTAAGGGGTCATATGATAACTATGTGATAATATATAAGGGGATCATATAATAATCTCTCTAATGCTTTATTTACCAGTAGGTCTTCCCAGCTGACACGTGGTCATTCATTCCGTTTAAAAGAAAAGAGGTTAGACCTAAATATTTGGAAGGGTTTTTTTTACAGTGAGAGCTGTGAAGATGTGGAATTATTTCCCTGAATCAGTTGTACTGGCTGATACATTAAATTGATCCAGGGACTAGTCACATTGGAGAGGCTTCAGATGGGTTTTGCCTTCCTCTGGATCAACTGGCAGTTAGGCAGGTTAAAAAAAGTTAAAAGGTTGTACTTGATGGATGTGTGTCTTTTTTCAATCTAACTTACTATGTTACTATGTTACTATGTATAGAGTTTAGAATCACAATAGCCTTTGATATCATATCTGTCATGTTTCGCTTAGTATACTGCCTACATTGTTAGAGGACTCCTAGTCCTATCTTTTCAAAAGAAAAAAAGGGCTCCCATTTTGCCAGTTTCTTAAAAATGTCTGTGATTTTTGACATTACCTCTGGTCGACTATTAACGATATCTACTACTTCGCTATATTGCTGTTTAACCAAAAAGTACCATCTGTATTTTATATATAACTACTAGTAGATAACTAACACAAGAACAACTAATAAATCTGAACAGATAGTATCTGGGTGCTTTGTACACTATGCCAGATAAAAATTAATAAACCATATATTTATGTGAATGTACCTTATATTTACATCATGTAATTGTAATTATTATAAAATACTTTATATTTTAATGTTAATGACCCTGATTGAAAATAGTCATAGTTGTGTTATTGAATCCAAACAACTTCAAGTGCCATCTGTGACAAGAGCTCTGCCTCTGATAATGCTGGAAGCTGCAGGCTCAAAGAGGTGGGGCTGAGAAGTCACATGGGCAGGAAGCTGTTTGCTCAGAGAGGTCAGGAAAAAGGGGGAGTGCCTGCTAGGAAGGAAGTTGCAGAAAAGACTTGCTGCAGGGTGTGCTGGTGGCTGCACAACAGAGTGGGATAAACTGTGGCATACCCTCCATTTGGACTGTGATTCCACAGAGCTGCACACCATGTTATGTTACTGGATTGTTGCCGCTGGAATACTCACACAGACTTTCCCTCTTGCTGGACTGCCTGAAAGAGACTGGAGGTGAATCTTATGAGAATCTTATGTGAGACTGTTGCCTGGGGACAGATGCTTCCTAAAGGGACTAGGCCACAAATACACACTGAGTTGTGCTCCTGTTGAGCAGGTGTTCCCTTCCAGATGCATAAATGGATTGCTTGTTATTAAAGTTGGTTGTACTGTTACCTGCCTGTGTGCTTCTTATGTGCCCATAAACCAGTCCCTTGCTCTGGGACATCACACCATCTGAGTTGTAGTTAAATGAAAAATAAACTCCAAATATAGACATATAAAGAACATATTTTTAATATAAAAAATAGCACAACAGTGCAGAAGCAGTGCAAGGTTTTGCTCTCTGTGGCGAGCGAGGGGTTAATGTGGCTGGGACGGTTCAGTGTGGAAGGGAAAGAAGGGGGTAACTCGCTGTGGAGATTTGGCCGAGTAGAGTTAAGCAGTGGGCGCTGCACGGGTTTCTAACTGGGCTGTGTTCCTCCTCCCCCCATTATGTCCTGTAAATAGCGCATACTTTCCCTGCTCCCAGACTGACCCCCCCAGACATACCGAGCATTCCTGTAACTCTTCCCAGGCCTGACAAGCACAAGAGATGGCCCTGGAAGTGGAAGGCACATGTTAGAGCCCATGCTGCTGCTCTGGTGCATCTAGACGTGCACACACGCTGTATACTCTCCGGCACACACACTATCACACGCAGATGCTGCCTTCTGTCAATCCGCTACATAGCGCTGAGCACACTCACTCCCACACACTCACTCTGACACAGAGGAATGCAGCAGCCTGTTACACACACCCCTGCTTTCTCTGTATCCGCTACAAAGGAGCACTGAGTACACTGTATGAAAACCCGGAAGAAGGAAGATCCGAACAGCGGGACATCTTCACCGTGTTATCCGGGGCGACGGGACAGGCCGGTAAAATCGGGACTGTCCCAGCTAATCCGGGACACTTGGGAGATATGCATGACCAGTGATCCCCAACCAGTAGCTCGTGAGCAACATGTTGCTCTCCATCCCCTTGGATGTTGCTCCCAGTGGCCTCAAAGCAGGTGCTTATTTTTGAATTCCTGGCTTGGAGGCAAGTTTTGGTTTAAAAAAAGGTGAACTGCCAACAGAGCCTCAATTTAGGTTGACAATCCACATAGGGGCTACCAAATGGCAGCACTTATTTGGCACCCCAAGAACATTTTTCATGCTAGTGTTGCTCCCCAACTCTTTTACTTCTGAATGTTGCTCACAGGTTCAAAAGGTTGGGGATCCCTGTGCAAGACTATCATCATGTGCAAAACCAGGGGGCTAGATTTTTGTGTGTATTATCAGTTAATATAATTTTGAAAGGTAAAAAAATAAGAAAAAAGGACAACACAAGTTTGTTGATTAATTTCCCCTTTTTCTTACTTTTTTTTTCCTTTCAAAATTACATTATAATTTTTTAATGTAATAAGGGGAGCACTTACTGAGCAGGGTTATTGGTGGGGGGAGAGGGTGTCTATCATGAAGAGCTGGCACCACAATGTACCAATGTGCCATTAAATGCTGAGAGACAGCAATGCTTCTGCCACACACATAAATAATGGGGGCCACTTTGTCTGCTTTAAAAATGCTAGTGCACACTTTGTCTGCTATGCCAACTAAGAGAAATGGGTGTGTGTTTTTATAAATGGGCGTGCCTTTAGGGTGTGTGGCCATCAAGTGGGCGTGGTCAAAAAATTCCCCGCACTTCGTGCAGCAACCAGTTTTGTCCCTCTTTCTTGTTCTGAAATGATGTATGCATCTGCAGTGGGATCATCCTGGATCCACTCAGCTGACAATGAATGAATTTCAGTTTGAGTAATACAGCAATTGCATTTGTACAGTACGAATTATACAGTATCAGGTGTGTCATGTAACTACAGGAAAATCAAACAACATCTATAAGGATGGCATTGGCAGGTATGGGGCAGGCAACACCATTAAGTTTTTTGCATCAGATAATCTCCATTTGATTTATTTGTTCTCTGCAGTAATATGACAGTTAACTGTTACTGATGTTACACTAGTCATCTAAACATACTTTTGCTCAAAAACAGCAAAATAAATAGGACACAGGTGGTTTTATTGCAGTTAAGAAGGGAAATCTATTTATTCTGTTTAAATAAATCTACCTTTTACTTCAACTCTTAATTGATTAACAAGGTCTATGTGCTGCCACTTAAGATAGCTCCAGATCCTCTGGATGGTACGCAGCCTCAGACAGATATCATACCGCCTCCTGAGCCTGCACCTCAGCCTCTCCATGATGTTCCACCACAGTGACTGTATCCCAGTGGTCCCAGGGGGGATATTGTTGTATCCCTCCCTGTCCAGGTAGCAGATAAGGTATTCAAGTTGCTCTTGGCTCATCATGCCTGGACCTGGCATGTTTCTAGTAAAAAAGTTTTCCACTCCCACAAGGGCAGGGCATTGGGTATTTATACTGGTAACACCTATTTTTTACCCGCGTATTATGCACGTGACATGTGGCGCACATGTCATGTGACGCATGCATGTTGATTTTGACGCGTGGGCACTGAGTTTGATGCACGGGCGCTGAGTGAGATGCGCGGGCACCGAGTGTGATGCGCAGGCACCAAGTGTGATGCGTGGGCGCAGAGTTTGACACGCAGGAGCTGAATTTGATGAATTAGCTATTGATTTGAATAGCACTCAAATACATTATGTCATGTCTCCAGTATAAGCTGTTATCATGCTGCTATATTTCATTACTCACCTGATGAACTCCCCCCGCTGGATGCTTACTGTAATTGCACAAGGCCACTTCCTGTATTTATTTTGCACCTCCATAAGGCTTATGGCAGAATTGCATTTGAACTAATCAGGTTACCATACTCCTAACATGTGACTTAACACAGTGCCTTGTGGGAGCTAAGACTCCATTTATAGCCCATGCTGTGGAAGGAGCACACAAAGTTTATATTCTCCTCTTATGGTAACATCGCTGGTAAGCTAATGGACTTAAAACTGCACTAAACTATCAATAAAGCTGCCAGCTAGTTAAGGGGGCGAATTTATTCGCCAGGCGCAAATTTGCGAATTTTTCCGTTTCGCAAAATTCGTGAATTTTCCGGCGAAGCGAAACCGGGCAAATTCACCCATCACTACTGCCAGCAGCTCAGAAACATTGTTTATGCATATTCCTGCCAGCACATAAGTTCATGTTATAGTTATATATACCTTCATATGTTTCTCTACAGTATTATTATTATTATTATTATTATTATTAACATGTATTTATATAGCACCAACATATTGCGTAGCACTGTAAAGTAAATGTGATTATACAACTAAATCACATTAATTATATACATAGAACACATGGAGTATGCAGTATCATTCCTTGTTGAGGATATACTCTTCTTAGAAATAATGCAACAAGGACTAGTTAAGAATGATGCAAACAGTTGGGTCACACCTCTGCCCTTCATAAGAGAGGAAGCCCTTAAACATTTCTCTTCTCTCAGATGCAACTTTCAGAGAAAACCAGAGATGAGAGACCACTTCTTTGCTTT
This sequence comes from Xenopus laevis, assembly GCF_017654675.1. NCBI lineage: Eukaryota > Metazoa > Chordata > Amphibia > Anura > Pipidae > Xenopus > Xenopus laevis. The sequence continues at coordinate 57,518,021 of NC_054382.1, read as the reverse complement.
CATGGAGAAAATATTTGAGAATTGCCATGCAGATTTAGCGCCCACCCTCAAAGATTCAGAGGTGTGCTAGTACCTACCATTATTTGGGGTATACCATCCAAATAAACCAGGACAAATTAGAGTGTTCTTTGATTCCAGTGCCAAATTCAAAGGTATTTCCCTAAATGATGTTTTCCTAACAGGCCACAACCTCAACAACAAACTTTTGGGTGTACTCCTTTGTTTCCGCAAATACTCTATTGCCTTTATTGCTGACATACAACAAATGTTCCATTATTTTCTTGTTAGAGAGAAAGACAGAAACTTTCTGAGATTCTTCTGGTTCAGAGACAATGATCTTTCTAAAGACATTGCATGAGGGAGCACATCTTTGGTAACAGTCCTACACCAGCAGTCGCAATCTATGGGCTCAGACGCTCTGCTCAGGCATGTGAGGTAGAGTATGGGTCAGATGTTGCACAATTGGTAGAAAGGGACTATGTGGATGACTGCTTAACATGCTTACCCTCAAGCAAAGCTGCAATCAGTCTTCTCAAAAGGGCACAGGAAGCACTTGTCTGCTCCAACCTCAAGCTTCACAAAATAGCTTTTAACAGCAAAGTAGTGATGGAAGCCTTCTCTTCCCAAGACCATTCAAATGATCTAAGAGACCTAGACTTGGGAGCTGACTCTTTACCCGTGCAATGGAGCCTTGGGCTTCTGTGGGATTTAAAGTCCAATACCTTTGCCTTCCAAGTGAACAGGGAAGAAAAACCCTTTACTCACAGAGGTGTCCTGTCCACAATAAATAGCTTGTATGATCCGTTAGGATTTGCTGTTCCTGTCACCATACAAGGTAAAGCGCATTTAAGAGACGTAACCCTTGGAACATCTGATTGGGACACCCCACTGGCTCTGGACAAAAATAATTTGTGGGCAGAATGGAGAGGTTCTATAAAAACTCTTTCCAACCTCTGTGTTACACGCCCGTATGCCCTGGTACCTTCTACAGAGGCACAAAGCCAAAAACTTTGTGTGTTTTCTGATGCTTCTGTCAAAGCCATAGCTGCCGTTGCATACCTTAAGACTGAGGATATCTATGGACAATGTCACATTGGGTTTGTAATGGGCAAGGCAAAACTTGCTCAAATTCCTGAACACACTATATCCAGACTAGAACTCTGTGCTGTGGTTCTAGCTATGGAGCTAGCTAAGCTTATCACAACTGAGACAGGCATAGAGCTCAAAGAGACTGTATTCTACACTGACAGCAAAGTAGTACTGGGCTACTTCTACAACAAAACCAGAGGGTTTTATGTTTACATCAGTAACAGAGTACTCAGAATCAGGAGAGCTACATGTTCAGAACAGTGGCACTATGTACCTATGGACCACAACCCTGCAGACCATGCAACCAAAGCTATTGCTGCAAGTCAGCTCAAAGATACAACTTGGCTCACAGGACCTTCCTTTTTGCATAAAACAGAACAAACTGTTTCTGAGACTGAAGCATTCAAGCTAGTGGATGCTAATTCAGATGCTAATTCAGATGCTGAAATTCATCCTCAAGTGTCTACGTGTTAGGACCGGGAGGCTCCGACCCTGAACTCTGTTGGATCCGGTTGCAAGTAGCGGGGCTAATTAGCTAACTGCCGATAAGGGAGTTAAAGACTGCCAAGTAGAGTCTAGTGGCTTCAGATACTGTATGGAGACTTATGGGGAATTCCTGCTGCTTGTATAATCAGCAGCATCGTGGCTGCGGGGGCTGAATGCAGAGCACAGTGAGTCCTTCAGCTGCGGATGTGAAACAAGGTATTCTGTCTGCTTCCCCCTTCGTAGCAACAATGTTTCAAATCAGTCACTGACTGCCAACAAAGTTTAACTGAAAATAACAGCACCTGCTGAAAGTAAAGTCCAACACGGAATTACACCGAATAAGTTCTAGCCAATTTAACAGATTTTCCCCCAACCTCTTAACCACCCACCAAACCAACCATATCACCAATTAACACAATCTGTAGCTCAAGCAGGGAAATCAGATGACCAAGGGCTATAAAAAGCCTCCCCTCACAGAGGATTGGATGTCTGAGCTGAAGGTAATTTAACCCATACCTGCCTTGCAGACAACTCCTAGACAGTTCCTAACATCATGTGTCATACAGTGACTACTGATAACCAACTCAAATCCAGCAGATTTAAAAGGTTCTCGACTTGGAAATCACTTGTTAGAGCTATATCACCTGTCTAGCCCACATAGCTCACTCCTTCAAACATACTTTGTCAAGATGTCAAGACTCAGATGTAAGTACTTGCAAAGGATGGCATCACTGTAAGACGGTCTACACAGTGGCAGAACTTCAGCAATCAAAATATGTCATCATCCGCACTGTACAGCAGGAGATCTATTCCAAAGAGATTGACTGCATCATAGGAGACAAGCCTGTTCCCAAGGACAGCACTTTAACCAAACTTGACCAAACTAGCACACTGAGGGCAGGAGGCCGTCTCAAAAGTGCATAATTAGGGTTTGAAGAGAAACATCCTCTGATCATTTCTGGTCACCACCACATTGCAACTTTGCTTGTGTGCCACTACCGCAATCAAGTCAAACATCAGGGTCGACTATTTACAGAAGGATCTTTACAAGCAGCTGGCTTGTGGATAGTTGGAGCAAAAAAGTGTGTTAATAGCGTCATTTTCAAATGCATTCTTTGCCGCAAACTCCGTGGCAAGTTACAAACACAAAGATGGCCAATCTTCCAGCTGACAGACTTAGCCTAGAGACCCACCTTTCACCAATGTTGGCCTAGATGTGTTCGGCCCTTGGTCTGTCTCTACACAACACACATGGGGAAGTCATGCCAACAGTAAACGTTGGGCAGTCTTATTCACTTGTATGACCATCAAAGCTGTCCATATAGAGATAAAGTCAATGGACACTTCAAGTTTCATAAATGCCCTCAGATGCTTCATCGCAATATGAGGTCCTGTGAAACACATCCGCTCTGACAGAGGCACTAACTTTGTTGGAGCAACCAAAGAACTGCAAATTTCTTCTAACATCAATGTTACGGATGTGGAGAGATACCTAACTCATCAGCACTGAATCTGGACATTCAACCCACCTTACTCTTCTTACATGGGAGGAGCTTAGGAAAGAATGATTGGCAAAGCCCGAAGGATCCTCAATTCCATATTCTTGCAAGTGGGAACTGCACGGCTCACCCATGAGTCTCTAACCACTTTCATGGCTGAAGTCTCAGCTATTATAAATGCCAGACCTCTGACTCAAATGACCCAGAAGATCCTGTCATGCTTATACCTGCCACTCTGCTTACTCAAAAATCTGTGACTATGAGTGCTCCCTCTGGGGAATTTACCACTAAAGACTTGTACAAGCGACAAGTACAGTGTCTTGCAAACATCTTCTGGGACAGATGGAGAAAGCAATAGATCTCCACTTTGCAACCACAAAACAAATGGCAAAACTGTGCAAAATAAAAAATGTGTTTAATATAGTTAGTTAGCCATAAATGTAATGTATAAAGGCTGGAGTGACTGGATGTCTTACATAATAGCCAGAACACTACTTCCTGCTTTTCAGCTCTCCTGGTTTACACTGACTGGTTACCCTAGTTATCAGGCAGTAACCAATCAGACACTTTAGGGGGGCCACATGGGTCATATCTGTTGCTTTTGAATCTGAGCTGAATGCTGAGGATCAATTGCAAACTCATGTTTGATATGGCCCATGTGGCCCCCCTTCAAGTCACTGACTAGCTCAGAGTTATAGAGATGAAAAGCAGCAAGCAGCAAGTAGTGTTCTGATTATAATGTGAGACATCCAGTCACTCCAGCTTTTATACATTACATTTTTGCCTAACTAACTTTATTAGAAACATTTTTTATTTTGCACAGGCTATCTATTTACACAGTTTTTATTTTCACACTGAACTGTTCCTTTAATAGCATCAACATTATTAGAATTAAGATTAGAATTAGAAGATGTAGGTAGGCCTCAACTAGAAGAAATTAACCAGAAAATGTGGCAGTATTGGAAGCATCATTAATTTTAGAAGCCTTGACAGACCCCAACCAGAAGAAATGATAGAACTAGGGATGTAGCGAACTGTTCGCCGGCGAACTTGTTCGCGTCCGCCGAATGTTCGCGAATGTCGCGCGACGTTCGCATTTTGAGTTCGCGTTCGATTCGAATACAAATCGTTCGACCATTCGACCATTCGAATTCCTTCGACCGCTAAAAATCGAACGATTTCCATTCGTTCGAACGATTGTAAGCATTCGATCGAATGAAAAGCATTCGATCGAATCCTTCGATCGTTCGAATCGAACGATTTTAGCGGGTGTTCGAAGTTCGCGAACTGTTCGCGAACGTTCGCATTTTTTGCCGGTGTTCGCGAACACCAAATCGGCAGTTCGCTACATCCCTAGATAGAACTATGCTGGCACCTGCTATTGAATTGAGTGTCCCTAAAATCCGTTATATATATTTTTTGTTGCACCTTTCACATAATTCAAAGTATAATTCAACACTAGCATTAGTTGAAGAGTTTGAAGAGATTGTTAATTTGTTATTTGTAGGATGACTGAGGCAGCAGGACTTTTGGCAGCAGTCAATTCAGAGACCTCATTTGTATACAGACATCTAACTTAGAGGCAGGACTTTGGGTAATAATAGTGTGACTATGTTTGCCAACCATACAGCAGTATTGGAATCAACTTTATTAGAATTAGAAGAATTAAATGAGGTAGGCCTCAAACAGAAGACATTTGCCAAATGATGCGGCAGTAGTAGCAACAGCAGCAGCAGTATTAAAATCAACTTTATTAGATTTAGAAGAATTAAATGAGGTAGGTCTCAAACAGAAGACATTTGCCAAATGATGCGGCAATAATAGCAACAGCAGCAACAGTGTTGGAATCAACTTTATTAGAATTAGAAGTATTAAATGCAGTAGGACTCAATCAGACATTTGCCAAATGATGCATCAGTAGAATCAACAATATCAGCATTACTGGAATTAACGTTATTAGAATTAGAAAAATTAAATGAGGTAGGCCTCAAACAGAAGACATTTGCCAACCATGCGGCAGTAGTAGCAACAGTAGCAGCAGTATTGTAATCAAATTTATTAGAATTAGAGGAATTAAATGAGGTAGGCCTTAACTAGAAGACATTTGCCAAATGATGCAGCAGTAGTAGCAACAATAGCAGCAGTATTAGAATCAACTTTATTAGAATTAGAGGAATTAAATGAGGTAGGTCTCAACCCGAAAAAAATTGCCAACACTGCAGTAGTACAGTAGTAGGAGCATTAATTGGCCCCCACCACAAAAAATGTGCCGACGTTGCAGCAGTAGTACTAGGTATAGCAGCATGCTGTAGCAGCAGCAGCATTAGCAGACATATTAGCCATATGGGGAATTGGCAAAACTATGGAGAAGGAGTCTATGAGAGGAGAGTATAGGCAGCAATGAAGAGAGGAGGGTACCTCTGTGAGGAGGAGAAGAGGAAGGAGAAGAGGAGGCTAGTCTCTGATGTCTGCAATGGGCACTTGTATATACCCACTTATCCATGCCTCATTCATTTTTATAAATTTCAGCATATCATGCTGCTAGTGGTTAGTCATGTCCTCTTCTCAGTGACCACCCAACCTGCAGCACTGAAGACATGCTCTGAAAGGACACTGGCAGGGGGGCAAGCCAGCACCTCCAAAGCATACTGTGCTAGTTCTGGCCACTGGTTGAACCTTGACACCCAAAAATGCATGGAGTCATCAGCAGTGCGTATGGTGGCCTGCACACTGACCGACCCCATGTAGTCAGCCACCATATGCTCCAGCTGCTGTTGGTGGTGACTTTTGGTGCTGACTGGGCCTGCTGCTGCCTGATGAGGCTCAAAAAAGCTCTGCCACACACCCATGAGATCTCTACCTCCAGCCTCCCAGCAACTTCTGCCTGCCTATAGGGCCTGCTTTCCTCAGGCACATCATATGACTAAATAAACGTGCAGGGGATTTACCCGCTACACAAGCCTTTTGTGTTTGGCAAATTTCTTCCTTGATACAATTGGAAGAGGTGCCGACCCCTCCAGCCAACACTAGGCAATTATCGACAGGAGAGAATCTAGGGGAAATAGGGATTGCTTTGCTCCTCCTCAGGCACGTCACCCTCCTCTAGCAGGCCATCCAATATGCATTTGAGGAGGAAAACCAGGGGTATAACATTACTAACACACGCATTGTCCATGCTAACAAAGCATGTGGCCTGCTCAAAGGTGGCAAGTACTCAGCAGAGCTGCCTCATCTGCTTCCACTGCTCTGAACTGAAGTACCCCAAATCTGCCCCCTGAGTACCCTGGCTCTGTGCTGACTGCCCAACGCTGCTCTATAAGGTGCTCAAACATGTGCAGGGTGGAATTCCAGTCTGTCAGCGGGTCACAGATCAACCAGTGGGGTGGCAGATGATGCTGCCGCTGCATCCTTGCCAAAGATGTGGGGGGTGGGGGACCTGTGGAAGTGACCGCATACCCTACGTACCTTCTCCCCAAGTCACCTTACCCTTGGTAGCTCTTCAGGAAGCACTGCACCACAAGGTTGAGGGCATGTGCAAAGCACGGCACATGGGTAGGTCAGCCTAGGCAGAAGGCAGCCAGCAGATTGCGACCATTGTCGCAAACAATATTACCTGCTTGAAGCTGGAGGGGAATGAACCACCGCTGCACCAGAGTCTGGAAAGCAGCCATGAGCTCAGGTGCAGTATGACTCCTTCCCCAGGCAGAGGAGTTGCAGCACAGCCTGACAGCACTTGTGCTGCACTGAAGAGTAACTATGGGGATGCTTTAGTGGTGGATCATCCATAGCGGAGGAGATGGAAGTGGCCGTGTGGGGTTTGCACTGTACCCTACGGGGAGGCACCTCTAGCCTGAAGGGAGCGCCCCTGCTTGCACCCTCCACAGCACTTATGAGGGTGACCCAGTGAGTGGTATATGAGATGTAACTCCTCTGACCATGCCTGCTGGTCTACGTGTCTGTGGTGCACTGCACCCTGCTGCCAATAGCATGAACCAGTGACAGGGACACATTCTCCACCACCTGCTGGTGGAAGGAAGGGATGGCCTCCCTCACAAAATAATGGTGGCTGGGGATCTGCCAGTTGGGGGCAGCACACTGCCAGAAGCTTTGCCAGGCAGGCATTGAGCCTCTGCACTTGGAGGTGGGGAGAAAGGTGCCTTGCGGCCAAGGAATTGGGGGAGGGAAACCTGGTGGGACACGGTCCGCACTGATGATGGCAGTGAGGATGAGGATGCAGAGGGGGCTACAGAAGAGGCAAAGCTACACAGTGGCCACCTCCAACTGTAAGCCTCATAATCCTCTTCCTTGCTAGCCCCTCATCCCCGAGGAATGGGAGTAGGTGGACCAGAAGCACCACTGCTCCCTGGTGCCCTGCTACTTTAGTGCTGCTCCCACATCATCCTGTGATGACGTTTCGTATGGGAACTTAAAGCCGATGTTCCCATATGTTAACCTGTCTGCCCCCTTTGAACTTTCTGCTGGCAGAGCTGCGACACTGCTACCGACTGGTCCTCAGTCTGGCAGGTGAAAATGTCCACACTGCTAAAGTGCAGGCCACTGCCTTGCCTGCTGTGGAGGGCTGGGGATGGTCCCCACCATTATGCTCAGAATCCCTGGTCTGTGTTCTACTACAAACTTGAAATTTTGAAGTGCCAGAAACCATCTGGTGACCCTGGCGTTTTTCTCTTTGTTTTGCGCCATCCACGTTAAAGGAGCGTGATCAGTCACTAACCTGAACTGGCGCCCTAAGAGATAGTACCTTAGGGCTTCTAGAGCCCACTTAATGGCCAGACACTCCTTTTCCACAATGGCATAATTTCTTTCCCCTGATGTTAGCTTCCTGCTAAGGTAGGCCACTGGGTGTTCTTCACCCCTGATCACCTGGGACAAAACAGTGCCTAGTCCCACATCTGAGGCATCTGTTTGAACTATGAATTCACGGTTGAAATCAGGGGTAATCAAAACTGGGCACTTACAGAGAACGGTTTTTAGATTTTGGAATGCTGTCTCTGCTTCTGGGTTCCATGTAACCATGGCAGATTTTCTACCTCTAGTTAACTCTGTTAGTGGGGCTGCGATAGTGGCAAAATTGGGCACAAATCTCCTGTAGTAGCCCACCATTCCTAAAAAAGCTCTTACTTGTTTTTTTGACAGTGGCTGGGGCCAGTTTTGTATAGCCTCAATTTTGTGTATCTGGGGCTTAATTACCCCCCTTCCAATTACATATCCCAGGTAACGGGCCTCTTCTAACCCAAGGGTGCATTTTTTTGGGTTGGCTGTTAAACCAGCCGCTCTGATTAAATCCAGAACAGCCTGGACTCTGGGTAAGTGACTTTGCCAATCTGTGCTGAAGATGACCACGTCATCAAGATAGGCTGAGGCATATTTCTGATGGGGCTTAAGAACACGGTCCATCAGCCTTTGAAACGTAGCTGGGGCCCCATGTAAACCAAAAGGCAGTACTTTGTACTGGAATAACCCTTCAGGGGTAGAAAAAGCAGTTTTCTCTTTGGCCCTGTCAGTTAAGGGAACTTGCCAGTAACCCTTTGTAAGGTCAAGGGTGGTTATATACCTTGCTGGGCCAAACCTCTCAATCAGCTCATCTACTCTGGGCATGGGGTATGCGTCAAATTTAGAGACTTCATTTAATTTTCTGAAATCATTACAAAAACGGAGACTGCCATCTGGCTTAGGAATTAAGATAATGGGGTTAGACCACTCACTGCATGACTCTTCTATTACCCCAAGCTCTAACATCTTTTTAACTTCATCTGAGATCGCCTGCCTGCGAGCTTCAGGCACCCTATAGTTTACTTTTACCCCAGGTTCTGTCATAATGTCATGGTTAATCACCTTGGTTCACCCTGGCAACTCTGAAGTTTCCCTAGGGAAGGTTACAGCCACAAGGGTCTCGCAATTTTTATCTGGGGCCACTCCTACAGCCTCACCTGGGGAAAAACACTCTAAAGGCTCAGGACATATGGGAAGATTAGACTCTAAAGATTCAGGATATATTGGGGAAATAGACATTGGAGGCACACTTCCCTCCTCGCACCCTTTTACTTTACCCCATAAGTCCCAAAACACAGGAAAATCACGTCCCAAAATAACATCATACATTAAATTTGTTACCACTCTCACTTCATGAATGCAAATTCCACCAGCCGTTTCAAAAGAGAGGGAAGCTGTGGGGTAGTTTTTAACATCCCCATGTATGCAAATAACTCCCATCTGGCATGACTGTAGCTTCCGCTTGTCTACCAGGCTGGCATGAACCAAAGTTACCAGACTTCCAGAGTCTAGAAGGCCAGAAACTTCCTGCCCGTCTACTTTGACGGTACACATTTGTGGCTCCACTTCTGCACCAGGTTGGGCAATACACACAGGCTTAGCAAATAAGGACAAATGTGGTTGTGCAGTGTTACAATCCATGGGTTCCAGGGTAAGTGGGCAACTGGCTGCCATATGCCCTGGCTCATGACAGCGCCAACAAATTACTTGTCCTCTATCCCTAACTTGCAGGTCTGGTTTAGGGCTTTGCCCTCTCAATGGCTTGGTCATGGAATCATTTCCACCTTTTGGGGCCTCTTTCCACCCTTTAGTGGTTGGTATGTCTTTACCTATACCCGGTGCCTTTTGACTCTTAGGGCCAGCACTTTTAGCTGTTGAACTTTGAGAAAATCCTCTGTGGTAAGAAACCGCTCCACCAGGGCCACCATCTGGTTAGCATCAGTTGCATCAGCTTGGCCTGCAAAACGTTGCAGCCGAATGGGTAAAGCATGGAGAAAACGATCCAGGACCACTCTTTCCACTATTAGTGCAGGAGTTAATTCCTCTGGTTGTAGCCACTTTTGGACAAGATGTATTAGGTCATACATCTGAGACCTTACAGGTTTGACCACATCAAATGTCCAGGCATGTACCCGCTGGGCCCTCATAGCCAGGGTTACTCCCAACCGGGCCACTATTTCCGCTTTTAACTTTTGGTACTGATGGGCATCCTCAGGATTCAAATCAAAATAAGCCTTTTGCGACTCTCCGGACAAAAAGGGAGCAAGCACCCCCGCCCACTGGTCAGGTGAAAGTTTTTCCCGCTCTGCCACTCTTTCAAATATGGCGAGATAAGCCTCCACATCATCCTCTGATGTCATCTTTTGTAAAGAGGTTTGCACTCTTTTATACACAGAGACAGGCTCTCTTGATCCACTTTGGAACTTTTCCATAGTCTCGATCCGTTTTAGAAGCTGACTGTTGATAGCCTGCTGTTCGTTTAAAGCTGTTTGAGCAGACTCTGCGAGTATTTGATTAGTCCGCTGCTGATGAGCATTGGCTTGCAGCAGATGCTCATTGGTGTGCTGCTGCTGAGCATTGGCTTGCTGCTGCTGAGCATTGGACTTTACAAGTTCTTTTAGAATCTCCTCCATATTGGCAATTTTCTGTGAAAGTCACCCTACTGTGCTTGATATAACAATCCTTTAATTTGACTGTCTCTTTAAGGAGCTGCCCGCATCCAAGCACCAATTGTGGGGGAATAGCTCTTTAGGTAGTAGCAGCAGCAACTCCTTTCACACAGACAGTAGACAGTACACAGGTTTCCAGCTGATCTCACGTGTGCATTTATTTAACACAGCAGCTTATACACCAACATAACAGTTCATACCCTTTGGGAAGGCAGTAAACAAAAATAGTCCAGCTGTACTGATAAATGAAAATGTCCTTTTCCCAAAGGTCCCACAGTCTCCCACTGGGGCAATATAAGTCCAGCAAACAAAATTAACTGTTAACTCACAGTCCTTTGGAGATTCCTTGTGCTTTTCTCCTGGAAGCAGCCGCTCCCCAAACACTTAAGGCAGTAGCTGGTAGCCAGTCCTTGCAACCAGATAACTTGTCTCTTTCTGGAAACTTGTGCCCAGCAATAAAAGTCCTTATGCTTTATACACAGGTAACCTGCAGTTACTAAGCAAACTTTTAACACAGCACTCCAGTAGCTCTCCTTTCTCTCTCAGCCAGGGCAGAGAGCAGCCTTAATTGAGCCCCCACCTTTTTACTCCAGGTGAGGCTAATCACCTCCCTGCTACTCAGAGCCTCATTTTCACATCCCTCTGCACTGCTTCATAGAGAATTCTGGGAGGGATATACTTTCCATCTATGATTTTCCCAACCATGCTACAATATATATATATATATATATATATATATATATATATATATATATATATATATATATATATATATATATATATATATATATATATATATATATATATATATATACACCTGCCCACATAGGTGCAGTAAAACTACCTCTGTTCCATGCTACAATAGGCAGACTCTGTATTATATCATTACCTATGGTTATCTGTAAGCCTACTAGCCATACTCCCATACTCACAGAGGGTCTTACTGTATTTAGGTTCCAGTTCCCTTCTTCAGTGGCAGCACACCTGGATACAGCAAGGAAAGTTAACCTCTATCCAAATAGAATGTAAGCCAAGTCAGCTGCTATTATAGTTGAAGCTCCCGTGTCTCTCTCTCTCTCTCTCTCTCTCTCTCTCTCTCTCTCTCTCGCTCTCTCCCAAGGTCAAAATCTGACAAGTAAAGGTCAAAATCTGACAACAAGCTGCTGAATCAAGTAACTATACCTATAAAAAATACTGTGTAATAGGCAGCCTTAATAAAGCAAAGCCCAAGAAAGTTACTGAATTCAGGCTTCAAACCTATTGAAGCCCCACTGCTCTCTTTGTATACTTGACTTCAAGTTCACTGTATACTCTAATTCCACTCTCTGTGTACTCTATTGCATTGCAGTGGCAGCGACCCAGTGTCACAGCCTGGTTTTTTTGCATAATACTAAGGATGTCTTTGGGACCCAGACTGACTTCCATGCTGCCTGAGTGACTACAGTGTGTTTTACTGCTGTAAAACAGCAAGGAAAGGCCATGAGACTAACACCCCCCCAAAGCTAGCAGTATAGTGGGGAGTTATTGGGTATATACATGTTCCATGATAAATTCACAAGGGAAAGTGTACTTTAATCCCTCCCCCCTCAGGTATATTCAGATGACATCTGTGACTCGATAAAGCCCAGTAAAATTAGAGGTCAGACTCTGAAGACAGGCTGCTGAATCAAGTAACTATATCTATAGAAATACTGTGCAATATGCAGACTTGGTAAAGCAAGGTTCAGGAAAGTTGCTGTATGCAGGCTTTGACCTATTACCAATTGTGCCCCACCACCCTCTCTGTATACTCCAATTACAGCTCTCTCTGTATACTCCAACTGCAGCTCTCTATATACTCTAATGAGTTTCAGTAGCAGCAGCTCAGTGTCACAGCCTGGATATCTATATTCAGGTAATATAGAGGATGCCTTTAGGGCCCAGGCTGACTTCCATGATGCCTCAGTGTCTACAGTGAGATTAAAACAGCAAATATATAGCATGAGACTAACCTGCAGCTGCCCAACTAATTATACTACCAAAGCCAGCAGTATAGTTAGGATTTAGTGTATATATACTGTAGCAAATAATATGATATAAAAGAGAGCGCTTTACCTCATGTTTCTACCATGTTTCTAAACTGCTTCTTCCCCTGACATCACATTCTGACTATGCCCCTGGGCCCAGCCATCTCCTGCTTTAATTTATTCCTTCTGTAACCTAGACCAGTGTTATCTGGCTGGTGGTGATTCAGACCCCTTGTCATGCAGTCCCTGCACTTATAGTTTCAGGGCTTTCCTTAACTTGCAGATTAAAGGAGACCCTATTTTGCATCTAAAAAAATTAGATTAGCTAAATGGAAGGGTGAAAAAAGAAGATATCAGAGACAGAACAAAAAAATGAGACAGCAAGGACAACGCAAAACATACATAATGATGAAATAGAAACAAGTGTCTAAGGTCACAATAGGTAGACACAAATATAGGTAACTAAACAGTGGTTACACTTGATAAAGGGCGTTTGAGGCCCGAAACATGTTGTGTGTTTTGTAGCTGCAAATAAACTACATTGTTGCAGATCTTCTGCCTTGGATTGCTTTCCTCACTTTACTAGTTATACAAATATAGGTAAATGAGAGGTAGGGTAGATACAGCAGATAAAAGAGGAAAAGGAAATAGGAATAAAGGGTGAGAAGGGAAAAACGAACCAAGATAGAGAGTGAGAGAGATAGAGTGAGAGAGAGGAAAATCAAAGTAAACACTTAGGGACCTATTTACTCACATTCAAATTTATTTTTGTTATTACAAATTAGTGATTTTTCTGTATTTCTTTAAAATGCAAAGAATTTGAGGTCTAAGTATAAAAACCACAAAAAATAGAAATCAGTGGGAGTTGGGCTGATCCTATTAGACCATTCTTAATAGATTTTTAGAGATGTTTTTCTCTAGTAAATTGCCAGAAAAACTTTATTTTTAGAGACTTTAGAGATATTTGTATTTTTTTTTTTTTGGATCACTTTTTTTTTCATTTTTTAAAATTAGAATCTTTTAATAAATGCCATGGCATTTGTGGTTTTAGAGAAAGTGAATTTATTTGTGGTTTCAAAAACCTCTAAAAACACTAAAATGAGAATGTTCATACATTTGCCCCTAATGGGGCAGATTTAGCAACATTCAACTTGTATTTCTTATCCTGAAAAAATTTGAATTCAAGCTTCAAAAGCGCAGATTCTTGAGATTTATGAAGAGAAGGGGAGCTGGGGTTTTAAAGAAAGTATATTTTAATAATGTAAAGCACAAACTATTTTAAAATAAAAACAGATAGGATTGTGTTGCCACCACCATTGATGCTAGGTAAGTTATCATCTAGAACAAGTATAAATTACAAATAAAAAAAACATCTGCAAAAAACTCTTTATATAGGGCATTGGCATTACTATATTTAGGATGATGAGTTTCTAGATAATGGATCCATAATTGTGTCATGATTTTAGCAAGAAATTGAAGTATAATGGAAATACAACATGTTGTTGTCAAGTATAGTGCATTTTTGCATCAGAAGCTTTATAAATAATCTGAAATCTGAAAAATGTTCACTCTGTTAGATCACTGAATCACATATTTTCCCCACTGGATAGAAGCTGTTGATCTGCATCTATAATATACCCTTTAAGAAACTGACCTTTGAATTGAATCTGCCATTTTGGGTCCTGGTATTCCACATAAGGGGCTTTTTTTTGTAATGTGCCAGTTTTTTGCCTTTAACATGGCTTTATAATGACTTTGCTGATATCAGTCACAAGGTATCATTTTTTATTACAAAGAATCAAAATTAGTAAAAAAGAACTTGTGGTTTAAATAAGATAGCAGGGAAATGAGCAAGCTGTATTTTGTATCTTTCTGGATTATGGGTTTCCAGATATTAGATTCCAAGCTGTGCTGCATATTACATATATATATAAAAATAAAAAAAAATAGCTGTTAATAGCTAAGAAACAAAAAAGAGAAAAAGAAAAGAACCTTGTTTTGTAACTGTATCAAATGCTACACCTCTGTAGTTCAACCACTTCTCTCCAAATATAGTTTCAATTCTAATTCCCATTAGGATATGCGCCCGTCATTGAAACTCGCGTAGATGCACGTCTGTCACAGTTGGACGCGTGATCTCGCGAGAGGATGACGTCAGTGCAGAGGATATGCGGAAGTGGATGCGGCTATAAAGGACCGCGATAGAAAGCGAGCGGTAATTGCCTTTTGAAAAAGCGAATCGCGAAACGTGCGTCAGGGCAACTAACGGTCTCAACTTTTAATTGAGAGGTACTTAATTGTGACCATAGTGATTAACTCCTAGAATTTAATTAATTTATGCACAAGCCACTAAATGGAATGGTGAATTAATTAATTGCACATGGCACTTTACTAATCAGAGCACATCAGAATTATTCAACATTGAATTGTTTGCACAGGTCACTTTATATTGTACATTTTAATGAATTACAATAGTAAACCATTTATTGATTAAATTGATTAAGAATATTGAGAGTGAATCTAATGAATTTTTGAATGAAATGGAATCCTTATAAGACAAACGGCACCTTAAATTATAAGTGATTGAATAGGGAGTAATCAACTCCCAATTTTTAGTTCAATTGGTTATCGACTGTGTGGGTCAAACCGGAATAAAATAACAAATGATACCAACTGTAAAGTTTTTTCTTTATTAGAATCATTATTAAAAGGTGTTTGAAGGTGAATGTTGCACATGATTTGCCATATCCAGTAGAGAGGAGTTAAATTCACTAGACTGTAACAAAAAGCAACATTGTAATATGCTAATCTGGTGTTATCAGTTTATTTTAAAGATTACCAACATAGTTTCAATTCGGACTATTGCAATAATTAAGGGCATCCTTTTCTAAACTATACAATGAATTGAAACTATATTTGGAGAGAAGTGGTTGAACTACAGAGGTGTGGCATTTGATACAGTTACAAAACAAGGTTCTTTTCTTTTTCTCTTTTTTATTACAATTAACTGATACCTTGTGTGACTGTAGAGTCTGAGTACCCATTTATTATCGTAAGAGTTAACTTTTCTTTCTAATAAAAAATAGCTAAGAAACACAGATTTCTGTTTTGCCTTAATCTTAAATATATCTAAAATAACAGCATATAAAACATAACTTAAATATGGTACAGGTATAGGATCCCTTATCCGGAAACCCGATATCCAGAAAGCTCTAAATTACGGAATGGCTCCCATAGACTCATAGATTTTATCCAAATAATTCACATTTTAAAAATGATTTCCTTTTTCTCTGTAATTATAAAACTGTAGCTTGTACTTGATCCCAACTAAGATATAATTAATCCTTATTGGAAGAAAAAGCAGCCTATTGGGTTTATTTAATGTTTAAATTTATTTCTAGTAGACATAAGGCATGAAGACCCAAATTACAGAAAGATCCATTATCCGGAAAACCTCAGGTCCCGAGCATTCTGGACTTTGCTTAACACACTATATTAACATATCCAAAGACCACATTAACTGGTATAGCAGTGTAGTTTCCCTAGTAAATCTTTCATTTATATAAAGGTAATCCTTGGTGGTCTAATTTAATGGTAATGTCCCTGGTCTGTTCAAATCATTGCAGGAGTCATCACAGACTCCTCATCCATTATGGAATAATTTTTCATAATATAGTGCACTTCCCATGTCAAGCAAAATAGAAGTATTTCTCAGGGAAAAGTAGTGTTGAGTGAATTCTAGTTTAATGAATATGCTTTTTTCTCAATGCCCTCTTCATGCCCTTAGTTAACACACATTTTCTATAGTAACATAAAAAATATTTTTTAACTGGGGGAAAATGACTAGTAGGGATTTTATTAGCACTTGATACTGCCAACCAGAACCTTGATACGTTACTCTTAGGGGCAGATTTACTAAGCTCGAGTGAATAATTCGAATGCAAAAATATTCAAATTTCAAAGTATTTTTTTGGGTTCTTCGACCGTCGAAATTGGTCAAATTCGATCTAATTGAATGAATCGTTCGACTATTTGACCATTTGATAATCAAAGTACTGTCTCTTTAAAAAAAACTTCGACTTCATACTTCGCCACATTAAAGCTCCCGAAGTGGGGGGTGCGGATCAGTGTAGGAGATACTCAACTTCGCTGAGCTCCGTGATTGCGTGGTTAAAAGCCAGTATATCAGCCTCCATTCAGCTTGCTACAGCACCTAAGACTAAGACAGCGGTGACGGAACACGATGGGGAAAAACAAACTAAAAGAGGCGGCAGGTATGATATCCCCTTACCTTAACAAATACTGCCTGTCTTCCCAGCGTGCACAACAAGATGGCGATGAGCAGGAAGGCCTGCCATCGCGCTCGCCTGTTCCGCAGTCTCCTTCCATCTCAGCTATGACGGGTTCACGGAGCCCGAGCCCGCCACATGTGGATACACAAGAGCTGATTAATACTATCCCAGATGCTCCTCCAGTAACAGAGGACATCTTGCTACAGCACCTGAGCACCTGAACACTTTAAAGGACTCTCTCACTCACACAATAACCGATACGGTGGCACAAGCCCTTACTACAGTAAAAGCGGATATTGCTGAATTAGGCGACCGCACAGATTAAGTGGAAAACTCCTTAGATTGAGTCATATAATGTCTTGACAGAGGAACATAACACACTGCAGGCAGACCACGCTCAGCTCAAATTGCTCTGCGAAGACTTAGAGAATCGCAACAGCAGAAACAATCTAGAGGTATACCTCTGTTGCTGTGAAAAACAGCAGGTCATATGTACTGCACAATATCTCCCAGGCTAAACAATTCTTACTAGCCTTTGAACTGACAGCCAAAGATATATCTATACAGCCACTGCGACGACTTACCCCCAACAAGATACAGCCCATATGGGACAAAAAACCAAGACCGCCTAAACAAGGGGCTATTAATGGTGGGCCCATACAACCTCTTCCTCAATGAACAAGGGATAGAGCAATGACTTCCATCAGAGACCCCCAGATGTAAGATCTTGTCACTGGGAATTGAATACTTCGTCACGCCGCAGAGATGGGCTCAGCGAAGACCTGGACACACTTTACCTACTCTGATAACCGAGACTTGATCATACCCTGAGATAGAGTCTGAGGAGTATTCACCAACCTCCTCGGCTAAATCTAATCCATTGAGTATAAATTCTCAGCTGCATAGAAGGATAAGAACCAGTGGACTGTGACTCATAATACTGCCGTTTGGTATTATTAATCTGACTGCCCATTACAGCCGTGGTGCACAGATGAGTACACAAAATTTCCATCATATTCTGTTCTATTTGTTTTTATATAACAGTTTTATTGTTTACGTATTGCCATGCTCTTAGTTTAGCACCAAGGATAATATTTGTTTGTTGTTTAACATGTGTACCATACTAGAACATATAACATGATTGTGACCCTGAGGGACCGAGCACCAAACAGAAATGTCCACTTCCAGTAGGATTCAAAAGAATAAAGTATGTAAACCGTGATGGCTAATTTTATCTCTCTAAACCTTAAAGGTCCAAACTCCCCATTGAAAAGGAAATTGTTGTTTAAAGAACTACGAAATCTACATGCAGATATAGCTTTCCTTCAGGAGAAAAAATGAGATCTGGAGATTAACAGATTCCAGATATCCTAAATACTATTCCTCTTCAAATCCGCAAAAAAAGAAGGAGTAGCCATCTCAATGCGTAATACGGTTAATTTCTCTTTGATACACAAGGAAGTGGAAACGAATGGTCATTATCGATTGATAAACAGTGTCTTGGAGGGAGTCCGGATTACACTCCTTAACATCTATGCACCCAACAGAAGCCAGATTAGGTTCCTAAATAAATTGTGAATCTTAAAAAATATCTAGGGGACCCTGTAGTTCTGGGAGGGGACTTTAATCCTCTCACAAGTAAGGGATGTCCTGAGGGTTAAAACAGCCACACCTCAGGAGTTAGAACTTTCCTCACAAAGGTTTTGTCAAATATTATGAAAACTACCGGTCCTAGATATATGGAGGATCAAACATCCTACATTAAAACAATAAACATTCTATTCTCACCCCCATAGTACACATAGCCGAATATACTATATATTGATTTCACCCCAACTAAGTCATCCTGATATTAAGGCTGAGATAGGGCAAATAACTTGGTTGGATCATGCGCCAATAACAGTTCAAATACCATTGAAGGATCTCAGGAAGACTAAGACCTGTCAATGGAGATTGAATGAATCCTTATTGGCGTCACCTGAGCATTTGAAACTATTAGGGACAAAACTAGAGGTATTTTTTCAGCTAAACATAGGCTCCATACAAGATCTCTCCACTACATGGGAGGCCCATAAGGCTTTCATATGTGGCAAATTAATTTCCTTAGATAGCCAGCTCAAACACAACAAACACAACAAACAGGCCACACAGCAGTTGGCTAAAATTACTAGCTTGCGAAATAAAATTAAAGACATACAAACACAAGACGCAGAGAAAACAATGCAGTGGACCAAACAAAGGTACTATGAATATAACAATAGAGCACACACTATGTTAGCTAATAAATTCAAAGAGCATACAACACTTCAGAGACCACTGCTGATTAACACAGGGAACCAAATAGAGTCAAACCCTAATAGGATTCTAGAATGCTTTAAAGATTATTATGCTAAATTATACAATCTACCCACTCCAATTAGAGACCCTATCCAAAACCAGGAGGCCTTAAAAAACTTCCCACTCTCACCAAACAGGAGCTTAGTTAGCTAAATGCCCAGTTAACAGTAGAGGAGTTGGATTCAGCCCTAAAGGAACTCCCAGCCAAGAAATCACCAGGACCAGATGGTCTGACATACAAGTATTATAAATGCTTTCCCAAACAACTATACGGTAGAATGTGTGATTTATATAATAGCTATTTACAAGGTAAATCCATGCATAGAGATACTCTGAGATCATATATTACAGTTATTCCCAAAGAGGGACTGGACCACACCAAATGTGCCAGCTACAGGCCGATATCGCTCTTAAATGCAGATCTTAAAATTTATACCAAACTCCTAGCGAATAGGCTAAATGAAATTCTTCCTCGACTAATTCACAAGGACCAGGTGGGTTTTGTCCGCTTTAGGCAACCTGGAGATAACACGCGCAGGGTATTCGACTTAATAGATATACTAAACGCAGACAAAAGAAGTGCCCTGGCATTAAGGGGCCCATTTACTTAGCTCGAATGAAGGAATAGAGGAAAAAAAACTTCGAATTTCGAATGTTTTTTTTAGCTACTTCGACCTTTGAATGGGCTACGTCGACCTTCGATTACGACTTCGAATCGAACGATTCGAACTAAAAATCGTTCGACTATTCGACCATTCAGTAGTCAAAGTACTGTCTCTTTAAGAAAAAACTTTTACCCCCTAGTTCGCCACCTAAAAGCTACCAAAGTCAATGTTAGCCTATGAGGAAGGTACCCATAGGCTTTGCTAGCTTTTTTTGGTCAAACAAAAATCGTTCGATCGATGGATTAAAATCCTTTGAATCAAAGGATTCGAAGGATTTAATCTTTCGATCGAACGAATAGCGCTACATCCTTCAACTTCGATATTCGAAGTGGAAGGATTTAACTTCGACAGTCGAATATCGAGAGTTAATTAACCCTCGATATTCGACCTTAAGTAAATTTGCCCTTAAGTGTCAAGTGTTCTCGACATTGGAAATAATGTTTTTTTCTGGGTCCTTTGTTACAGCTCTTAGAGGATTATACTCTGAACCATTAGCGCAGGTGAAATCAGCAGGCCTGCTTTTCAAGACGTTTCAGATACACAATGGGATGAGGCAGGGATGTCCCCTATCCCCGTTGTTGTTTGTGTTGAGCATAGAGCCTCTAGCAAATAGGATACGGCTTAACCCTGATATTAGAGGAATCCAGGTGAAAGGGAAATCATTTAAAGTCTGCCTATATGCAGATGACGTACTTTTTACATTGACTCAACCCCTCACCTCTCTTCCAAATTTGCACCAAGAATTGAACTTATATAGCCTTTACTCAGGATACAAAATAAATGATGATTAAACGGAGGTATTACCAATAAACTTTCCCCAGCTATGTTGAAGCTGTTTAAACTTTATTTCGATTATAGGTGGAAAACACAGAGTCTAAAATATTTGATCATATTCATTACTGCACGATATAACACCATTTATAAGGCAAACTATGGGACACTGTGGAAGTCTATGACGAGTGAGATACAAAAATGGGGGAGGTTAAACTTGTCGTGGTTTGGTAGAATCGCCACATTGAAAATGACTATCCTGCCTTGACTATTGTACTTTTTCAAGACTCTGCCAATAGCTATATCTAGACCGGCCCTGCAGAAATTCCAAAATCTATGCTATAAATATATATGGGGTGGTAAGAGACAAAGAGTATGTAGGGGGTGTTGCAAACTCGGCGGACGCAGGGAGGACTAGATGTGCCGGACTTTATACATATTATCTGGCCACACAGCTTAGGAAAACAATACAATGGTCCTTTAAGTTTGCGTATACTAAATGGATGGAGATAGAGAAACTAGCTCTTGCTCCGATTTACCCAAGTACCGGTACATTACTATGGTCCAAACATACTATTAAATTAGCAACCTTGGCCCCACGGACTATATAGTTCACAAAACAAATATGGTCCAAATGTAAACATAGATTGGTCCCAACAGATAGAACGAGCCCCCTTACCCCCTTCCTCTTTAATGAAGCATTTCCTCTAGGATTAGAAAAGCAGTTTGTTCAGCTTTGGCAGCATACAACTGCACATCAGCTTGTCAATTTATTTGACCTACAAACTAATAATTTCCTAGATAAACAACAGATGATAGAAGGGCATAAGCTCTCTGAGCTCAAAGAATATACGTATTAGTCTTTATGTAATCAGTTGAGGCACTATGTAAATCCCTGTGCGGCACTATAAAACTACCTGATTTGACTCTATTTGAAAAATTGTGCACTAGAGTGGGTGAGAGGAAGGGCCATATATCCCAGTTATGTAAGGAACTAATTTCCTATGACGTAGAAGACCACCCCCATCTGTACATGCAACTCTGGGATAGAGACTTGGAAACTCACATCACAATCGATCAGTGGGAACAAATTTGGTCTAATGCTACAAAAACCTCCATATGCACGACCACAAAAGAGAATATATATAAGGTATTGTTCAGGTGGTATCATACCCCAGCTCTTTTGCATAAAATCTCCCCCACCCTACCACCGAATTGTTGGAGATGCGGCACCTCACCAGCCACACTGTTTCATATGTTCTGGACATGCCCCCAAATAACTACTCTGTGGTCCACGGTACAAACACTGGTGATGAAAGCGGCTTGCCTAGATTTACACAGGGACCCCCTGACTTACCTGCTGGGACATCCGGTATTAGGTGTGGGGAAAAGAATGCAGAAGGTACTAAATGGCATATTTACAGCAACAAGGTGTTTAATTGCAACTCAATGGAAAGATCCTACACCCCCATCACTATGGGACCTGATTAGTAGAATAGAATACGTGAGACGCATAGAATATCTAACTGCTATACTACAAAACACTCCATTAGCTACAGAGGAAGACTGGTTTATGTGGAACTCTTATTGTACCCAGCTCCGAAGGGAAGTATAGAAACCAAGATTGCTTAGACACTACTATCTTCCCAGGTGTTAGGGCTATTGGGTATCTCTCCCTCTCATGAGAGAGAAGGAACGGATAGAATCTTAACACTGGTACACAACAAGGATCTCCCTACGGCTATAATTATATGGGGTAAAACTAGCCTACCCTCAGACGAGGTGCACTGCTCAGTACCACGTAATTTACTTTTCTTTCTTAAGTTGTTCTTTTCTGTTTAATCTTTGTTTATTGTGAATATTGTCGATGCATAACCATATACATAATGTGTGACTACACTGTATTTTTCTGAAACTGGTCATATACTGGTTTATTTGTTTTTGATTCTGTGAACTTAAATAAAAACACAGTTGAACAAAAAAAGTTTTTTTTGATCGAATAAAAATCATTCAAAAGATCGCTTAAAATCGTTCGAATCGTTCGATTTTTATTCGATTTTGAGCTAAAATCCTTTGAATTTGATATTCAAATTCGAAGGATTTTACTTCGAAGGGTCGAATTCGAGGGTTTTTTAACCCTTGAAATTCGACCCTTGATAAATCTGCACCTTAATGTGGCTTATATTTAGTGAAGTCTTCAGGCCAGTTTCCAATTTTATTAGCTCAGATAAGAATATATTTATGTTTGTAACTTAGTATATTAGGATAACTCACTCTTGGGAAATTAAGAGTAAATTAAACCTCTTCCAACTTTTTGTACATCATGCTATAAAAATTGCATTTCTGGGTAAAACATCAACCCCCAAAAGTCAAACAGTACAGTAAAATCTGTAATGAGCTGCATGATATTAAACAGGAATATTCTGGTGGCAGTAATACAGGACAGAAGCATCTAACAGAAACCTTGGGTTAGTTAGATTAGTGCCCGTGCATGACTTGGGTTGATCACTTTGAGGATATTTCTTGTACATCACACTTACCCCCATATGTAATTAGTTTGCCCAGTAGCAGTAACTTATGGCAACCAATAAGATGTACACATTTAAACAGGTGCCTATTAAATGTTACTTGCTGAATGGTTGCTATGGGTTACAGCAAACTAAGGGGCATATTTATTATGCAGTGTAAAATGAAATCCGCAGAAAAAGTACTGTAAAAAGCTATGTAAAATAAATGGCAAATTTATCAAGGTGTGTGCAATTTTACACTTGCAAAAGCCAGATTTGCTGCCACTATTTTACATTGCTTCTGGCTTAAGTAATTTAGGCCATTTTATGCCGCTTTTTTATACTCCATAGCCTTGCCATGTGTGATGCATTATCCCACTGTTTTTTACACAGCAAAATAAATATGCCCTTAGTGCCTTTTATTACATAACCCAATACATTTTTATGGTCTTCTGCTTTGCTGTGGTTTAGCCTACACACCTAGCCTGACCCTCATTTATACTTTAAAGGTCTAATATGAAACATCATGGAGTCCTTTAATTATAGGGCCCTGTTCACTTTCCAGTCATCATAGCAGCTTGTATCTGATTAACTAAATTCTACAGCCAAATCCACATCATGAGCAATTAAGTAACTGTTCAGCTGCATAGCCTGTTTCACAATATTAAATAAGATTTACTGTATGATTAAACATGTGCTTTTGTCTGAACTACACACAAATACAAAAAAAGGTGGTTTGACTTTCAAATGTTGAAAAAAGCAACCTGTCTGAAATCGTTATTTGCTACCTCCAGTTCTCAGGAATGGTAAATGCAGAATACTGGGAATATTGATTATGCTGTGTAAAAAACAGCAGGATAATACACCAAAAATCCCCAGGCTTCGGTGTGTTAAAAAACTGTGTAAGAAACAGCATGAAATTTACTCACCTATTTTTTCTTGGAGTGACTTCCGCCAGAAGCCATTCACATGGCCATTTATTTTACACAGCTTTTACACCATTTTCCGGCTAATTTTGTTTTACATTTCATAATAAATATGCCCCTAAGTTTTCTTGTAATGTTCACTTAACATAAAGGTGTCTGGCAGCAAACCACTTCAGCTATTTTGTTGCTCTGTTTTTAGACAAAATGTAGCAGAAAGAAATCATCGTGTACTGTACGGCTTATAAAGTTTTCAAGAACAAGATGCATAATATGCAGCTTTTTGTTTTCCAAAGCCACATACATTCATGGGAGATTACTCTAAACTCTAAATAATACATTCAGTATATTCAACTTTTTTGAGAACTTGTGCTGATACTTTTAGGGGCATATTTATTAAGGGTCGAATAAAAATTTTTAATTTGAATGTTCGAATTTTTTATGGTCAAAACTGTCAAATTCGACTAGGGAGTTATCCAAACTTGATTCGAGTTTTTTAAAAAATTAGAATTCGATTTATCATACACTGGCCCTTTAAGAATTTGAATTTGACTATTTGTCAACTAAAACCTGCCGAATTGCTGTTTAATGGGAGAGGTCCAGGGATCAATTTGGAGATGTTTTCAGCATTCCTGACGTTTGAGTTTGATGAAAAAACTCGAATCAATTTGATTGAATTTTATTCGAATACGATTCAACTTTTCGGGTCGTTTCAATTCGTCCATATTGAAAAAAATTTGATTTTATTAATAAGTTTTGATTAATAAGTTAGTCGAATTTCAAATTTATGGGAGTTTATGGGAGTTTTAAAAAAGTTCAGAAGGCAATTTTATTGAAAAATGTTATTGAAAAATTTACTTTCAGTGCTGCTTGGCTGATCAGACGGTATTTATTGGGTTGCAGTGGTTTCTCATTTGTAAAAATTAGAAACCCTCAACTCCTAATTTGATAACAGTTAGCCCAGTCAATGTGCAAATGAAATAAGTTGTGGATGCTAAATGTTGAAATGATCATAAATTGAAGATGTTACAACTTAAGACTTGTGACTTGTAACATCACTAAACCTGACTAAAATGCAAATGCTACTTAAAGGGATACTGTCATGGGAAAAAAATCTTCAAAATGAATCAGTTAATAGTGCTGCTCCAGCAGAATTCTGTACTGAAATCCATTTCTCAAAAGAGAAAACAGATATTTTTAAATTGAATTTTGAAATCTAACATGGGGCTAGACATTTTGTCAATTTCCCAGCTGCCCCTGGTCATGTGACCTGTGCCTGCACTTTAGGAGAGAAATGCTTTCTGGCAGGCTGCTGTTTTTCCTTCTCAATGTAACTGAATGTGTCTCAGTGGGACATGGGTTTTTACTATTGAGTGCTGTTATTAGATCTACCAGGCAGCTGTTATCTTGTGTTAGGGAGCTGCTATCTGGTTACCTTCCCATTGTTCTTTTGTTTGGCTGCTGGGGGGGGGGAGAGGGAGGGGGGTGATATCACTCCAACTTGCAGTACAGCAGTAAAGAGTGATTGAAGTTTATCAGAGCACAAGTCACATGACTTGGGGCAGCTGGGAAATTGACAATATGTCTAGCCCCATGTGAGATTTCAAAATTGAATATAAAAAAATCTGTTTGCTCTTTTGAGAAATTGATTTCAGTGCAGAATCCTGCTGGAGCAGCACTATTAACTAATTAATTTTGAAAAAAAAACATTTTTTCCCATTACAGTATCCCTTTAATCAATAGGAATTAAACTGTATCCTATTCAGCAACAAATGTAAAACCAGTACATACTGTACACACAGTACCGTTTGTGTTTAGATGTCAGCTGCTGCTTCATAATTTTAAATCAGTTTTCCTCTGGGCATCCATCTCCTCACAGATTTATCATCAACAACAAAACTGACAGTTTGATGCTTGCATTCGAAAACATACAGCAAGTAAGGCTTTTTAATCCATTGATTTTCAAAATAGCAATGCCTTTTACATGCAATCATGATAAGGAAAATTTTCCAATGAAAATTTGCTAGCTGGACATCTGATAGCAATAAATAAATGGTTTTTTTTTCTTCAAGAAAATTGTTGGTACCATCAGTTTAGATTAGCTTGCCATTATCTTAGGGGAAAAGGGCGAACAAATATAAAAAGTTTATTATTCTTAGGAGACCTGTGATACTCAAGATGTTTTTGATGTGTTCTGTAAATAAGGCATTCACTGAAATTTAAATCACTTATATATAATTGTTTGTTAAAATAAAAGCTTCTGCACAGGCCAGTTTAAATCTTTATATCTAGTGACATCTCACTTGCTAGTTATATACAGTGTATGTGTGTGTGTGTGTATATCTATATCTATCTATCTATCTATCTATCTATCTATCTATCTATCTATCTATCTATCTATCTATCTATCTATATATATATAGATATAGATATATACACACAGTGGCACCTTAATAATTGAGCACCGGCTACCAACTAACTGCTATACTCACGTTTTTGGATGGGCACAATGTTGATATACCCCTAACTCTATATTGGTGGCCAACTATGCCTAGTATCCAATGTGTTAAACCTTCTCTCCCTGCAATAGAATCCACAAGCCCTCATGCTCCTGGCTGCCTATGTACTTTATTGACCGTTTCCTAAAGGCCCTTATGTCTATATCTAAGGGCAATCATTTTCCTTGGACCCCCTTATATTTATGTATCCCGTTGACCGTTTCCCCTAAGGCCTTGGATCAACTTTTGGGGCTGCTGTAGTCTTTGGTCCTCCACCCCAACCCTTGCTGCCTATTTTTCCCTATCCTTCACCTCACTCTTTTCATATCCTGATCTCTATATATCTCATTGCTCCAATTGGATCTTGGCTCCACTGATTTTTTACGACTGACTCCGACTTATCTTTATTTGACAGTTGTTGTTATATACCCTTATTCCCCGAGTATATTTCCGTAATTATTTGGTAGCATTTCCACTCTTCAATTGCTATGATAGAGACCCTTAACAACCCGCTTACATGCCATCTTATTGTACGTATGGGTGCTTTCATTACAATCACCCAGATACAGCCTGTAAGGGCCCAAGCCCCACTTACGTCATTTGTTAGGGATAGCCCACTGAAAAACCAGTAACACTCTTAAGATCTAGTTTTATAAACCCAGATCGGGATAGTCCCCAAAAGATATAGTTTGCGGCTCAAAGCAATGTCTATCTATTTCAGTCTAGTCATCCTAATACACGGTGACATATGAACACCATACGGACTTCTGGGGTATCACTCTCCTGCCTCTCAACAGCATACTGTATTGTTTATCTGAATATCTTGAATACCTTAATTGTAACTAAGTGGTGACACCAGAATAACTTCCACAACAATTGATATTTTCAGCTCGGTAATTAGCACCTGATTTTTCTTGTTTCTTTGTCTACGAGATTACAATGTTACAATATATATATATATATATATATATAGTGAATAAAATACCCCCTATTGTAAAATATTAGGATATTATAAGTTATTGAGGAGTTTCATGACCATATAAAAACACGAGGCAGA
Organism: Xenopus laevis; assembly: GCF_017654675.1. NCBI lineage: Eukaryota > Metazoa > Chordata > Amphibia > Anura > Pipidae > Xenopus > Xenopus laevis. The sequence goes on along the minus strand of NC_054382.1, from coordinate 57,490,431 downwards.
AGGCCGAGTGTTTTTATACAGGTTATGGAACTCCGATGTAACTTCTTATATCCTCATATTTTGCCACTGGGAGTACTTTATTTATTATAATACACAAATTTAAGTGAGTCGTGTGACAGAAATGACATCAGAACTCACCATTTATAACTGATGACATCAGAACTCACCGTTTATAAGGATATCATTTACAAGATAGTCATGGCTTTTGTGTATTATATATATATATTTTACATCACATTATTATACTATAGTGACATGCAGTATACTTTTAACAAAGTCCAAAGTAGCTGTAGCACACAATTCAGTTTTGATAATGCAAAAAGTGACTTTTATTGGCTCATTGCAGACTTCAAAAATATGGCAACGTTTCGGGCCACACAGGGCCCTTTCTCAAGCCCAATGCAGTATACTTTTGACCTCACAAAGTTTCACAGTCTAATGTTAAATTTATAATATAGTTTCATATTCAACAATATACTGTATTGATTGCTCCCATTTACATGTAGAATGTTATAATTATTTTTTGTTTGTTTGGTTGCCTCTACAAACACATCAATTAGCATCAGAAATTCAACTGTTTTGCAGCAGTCTATGTCACAAGAAGCTTAAAATAATCATGTGAAGAATATTTGACAATTCGACTGGAGCCACTTCATCCTGTTTCTGCATGGAAACTGGCTTGGCAAAGATCATAAAATATCTGTGGTATTTGGCACATATTATACAAAATTCAGAACTGCTGTTTCCATTTCGTATTTCAGCAGTGGGCTCACACAAGTGATTTGTACCAATTCACCAAAAAACTGGGAGAGAAGTCATTATAAACACGTTGTAAAATGAAGACATGTGGCCCAGCCACAGAAATGCTTTAGTCCAGATACTTTTGGAAGTCTGCCTTGTGACATATTTCCATAACTTTATTATTATACAAAATCACACTGTTTATATTATATAGGTTTACAAATATAATTTCAGTAGCTTCCAACTCATTTATGTTTATCCCACAATGTTGACAGAACATAATGTGCTATTACTTTTGGTTGAGCATCAAGATCAGTTACCAAATGATGTCAGTGAAAAGTTACTTGCATGTTGTTTTTTTACCATGATTTGTACATTTGATGCCTACTGTGAATTGGAAACCCCCAGTCATGCCTCACTCACCCTTTTATATTTTAATATATATTTTTACTGAATATTTTTAATAATTTTTAACAGCAGAATAAACTTAAAAAGAAAATAAGAAGGCTTTCCCCTAACACCATTGCAAACACTAGTACACTGGAGGTTCCATATGTCATAATATAGTACTTGCAAAGACATGGATAATGATTAGGAGAAGCAGAAATTGGGATGCATACCAATATTATCTACAAGCAGACAGTAAAACTGATGGTATAGTTGTGGTTGTAAATGTCAGAGACAAAAAGATACAGGGTTATAGACAGAGGAGATACAGAGATATCGATGGTGCAGGCACTGCTGAAGCATCTAGTGGAAACATACTGTTGTGTAAATGGGGGTCACTAAGGAGCCTAATTAAAAAGTGAGATTACATTTTTCTCACTATTCAAGGCAAGTCACAATGAAAGAAATTTGACTTTACAAACTCAAATTTATCTGACTCCATTGAAAGAAAAAAATTCCAAAACTAGGCAAGTATCTTTTATCATTGAGACAGTGGGATGTATATATATATTTTAAAATTCTGCTCTGTTTTTTTAATCAGGTATATTTGTAAAAATTAATTGAATAGCATGATTTATTTTGTGATCAAGTTTTCTCCATGATTTAACACAACTGAGTTTAAAGATTCTAGCTTTTTTCATAAATATTCTAGCAATAGCAAAAACAATTGATTCATTTTTAATAACATTTTTGATAAAGATTTATTAAAAAAAAAAAAAATCAGATTCCAACATTAATAAATCTGCCTTTCCATGGGCTTGATGATTTAATCAAACATGCTTTTTAAATACAAGGTAATAAAAGAAGAGTAAAAGGGAAATGGAGAATTATAGTACTATTCAGGGTCGGACTGGGCCGACGGGACACCCTTTTTTCGGGCGATAACGGCAAAACATAGTGCACACGCGCCGGTGGCAGTGGCACAGCAGGGTTGGGTGGAGAGGGACTTGGACAGCAGGCCTGGTGGGCCCTGGGCCCCCCAGTCTGACCCTGGTACTATTCGGGGGTTGCCTTTTGCTTCAGCAATTGCCATAATTTTTAAAATTTTTGTTTGTTCTTGTTATCTTAAATAATTTTCTTTACCATAAACCAAAGTTCTCCCCCTATCCTATATAAAGCTACTCAACATAGAAGAAGATCCTTATAAAAATAGCTTTTAGTAAAACTTAGCCAGCAGTGATTCTAGCATTTTTCCCATTAAACTAGAATTTGGTTGTTTTTGTTTACTTTTGTATTTTTATTGTTCGCCTTATTCATGTTAGTCTAATTATATTCACTGATCAAATAAGTAGACAAACAGAACAGAGAAGAATATATATATACTGAAATGAAAAGTAAGTTTATTGAAGCTTCATATAATCTATATATATATATATATATATTGCCGTTTATAGCTTAATGCGTCAGCAGTTGTCACTGCCGCTCTCTCCCTACAGCTTTCCTCCTGCCTGTCTACCTCACTTCCGCCTTCACTCTGCGTGCTCTCTCGTGCCTCCTATTAAGGTCGTGCTGCCTTTCCTACCTCTCCATTCTCCTTTTGTCTCCCATCCTCTGCTGCTTGCTCCCTCAGTGTCTCTCTTCCTCTTCTGTTCCCCCTCCATTGCTGATCTTGCTTCGTCTGCCTCGGTCTTCCTCTTCCGCTCCTCCTCCCTCTGCCCCTCCCACACCCTGTCACTGTTTGCTCATGTTTCTTCACCGCTCCAATCCAGGTAACTTCAATATTGCTCCATCAGCCTCTCTCTACTGCTCCCCCTCCTTCTTCGGTCACACTCCATCTGCCCCTCCCACACCCTGTTACTCTTCGTCTTGATCTGTTTGCTGCTCCCACCCTCCAGCTTCAAACTTCAGTCTCACTACGTCTGTCCCTCCCACTCAAGTCCCTCATGTGCCATCAATCTCCTTTATGTTTATCTCACTCAGTTCATCTCTGGTGTTGCCCACCCCCCTGCATTTTACACCCTTCGTGCCTTTCCTCTTCTGCCACTTTTTAGCTTAAAACAAAATGACTGCAACTGCAACCATGTGGTCAGAATGCCACAGAACTTAGGTTAAAGGAGAAGAATCACACAAGGGGAGCCCAGGGAGACAATAAAAAAAGTTAAAACACTATAGATTATAATGGATAATGTACCCCCTACAGAAAATTATAAAGATATTAATAGTCACCTCGGAGTTATGTGACTAGGGGAGATTGTGGATGCACACCTAAGGCCAATTTCAAAAAGTTTAAAGCCCTGTCTAAATGATTCAAGTAAATATGCAAGTGCATGTAATTTTGAAACAGGGTTTTTTTGTTACAAAGTTATGATCATAATATTGATAAGCCACCATACCACTTATAACTATCTCTGTGAGTGCCTCCAGTGCGTTTAACTATTTTGAATTTTGGGAGTTGCACCTGGGAGTATCTCAGAAAATGGTGAGTGCTGATTTTGGATGTGATTATATATATATATATATATATATATATATATATATATATATATATATATATATATACTGTATCATCATCATTGATTTATATAGTGCTGTCAAGATACACAGTGCTGTACTGCATTTATAGCAAACAGGGAGTAAATGGTGGATAATAAACAAGGATTACAGAATACAATAGGGTTAGAAGGACCTAGAGATTAGAGTTTACAAACTAAAAGGTTAGGGTACAATTGAGACATTAGGATTATATAAACATTTTGTCATTTTGATACAGCAATGATTAATTAAGGTACATCGAATAAGCCTCTTTAAACAGATGGGTCTTTAAGGAGCGCTTGAAAGTTTGGAAAGAAGGAGAAAGTCTGGCAGCTTGTGGCAGAGAGTTCCAGAGAAAAGCAGAAGCCCGAGAGAAGTCTTGTAGACGAGAATGGGCAGAAGTGATCAGAGGAGAAGTGAGGCGAAGATCAGAAGCAGAGCGTAGGTTTCGTGAAGGAGTGTATTTGGAGATTAGAGATGAAATATAGGGAGGCATTTCTTTATTAAGGGCCTTGAATGTGAGTGTAAGTAATTTGAATTTGATTCTAGAAGAGATTGGGAGCCAGTGAAGGGACATACATATGGGAGCAGCTGGGAGCGGCGAGCTAGATGAATGAGTCTAGCGGCCGCATTTAGAACAGATTGGAGTTGTGAAAGGTGACTTGTTGGAATACCAATGAGGAGTAAGTTGCAGTAATCAAGGCAGGAGATGATGAGGGACTGAATCAGTGTTTTAGTTGATTCTGAACTGAGATATGGTCGTAGTCGAGCAATGTTGCGCAGTTGAATACGGCAAGATTTTGCAAGTGTTTGAATGTGTGGTGAAAAAGACAGATGAGAGTTTAAGATAACTCCTAGGTTAGCACTGTGACATCCAGGAGGAGACAGCAGAGAGACAGTCTGTGACTTGGGAAAGGACAGAATTAGAAAGATCAGGAGTAGGGGGGCGCATGCGCGAGGCTGAGCAGGAGGGATGAGCCTGTGAGAGCTCCGCTCGCGTACCACCTATCTAAGCTATAACAAGCGGAGAAACTTTTCCTGCGGGGTAAGAGAAGTGCTGACCTGCCTGTGGAAACCGGAGGGTAGACGAAAATGGCCCCACCAGCGTCAAAGAAAAAACAGCAACCGCAAACACCGCCGATGTTCCAGCACCGCACGACGGAAGGTTTGCGGCCGCCATCTTTGAGCCCATGCAGTGAGTGTGCGGGAGATTCGGAATCTGGAGCAGCCTCAGCCGAGCTACAAGCGGCACCCTGTGAGGTACTAAATCTATTTAAAACAGAGTTAACGGCAGCAGTAGCAGAGTTTAAGAGGCATATTAAAGAGCTGGGAGAGAGGGTTGACCATTTGGAACGGCGTTCCAATGTACACACTATTGCTTTACAAGAAGACCAGAAGCAGCTAACCCTCTGCCAACAACAATTGGGGCAGCTGGAGGCAAAAATAGAAGATCTAGAGAATAGATCTGGATGGGGAAATTTGAGAGTAAGGGGGGGTGCCCGAGACGGTGACAGATTTGCACCAGCTTATGAAGGGTGTGCTACGGCAACTGTTGCCCGATAGCTTTGATGAACATTTATGTATTGAAAGAGCGCATCTTTAGGCCGTCCGCGGGACCCCGATTCTCCCAGAGACATTATATTAAAATTTCATCATGTGGAAACCAGGGATCTAGTTCTACAAGCAGCCCACACTACTGCTAAAGATAAACTTCCCCATCAAATGCAATTATATGCTGATCTAGCACCAGCCACCCTCCAAAAACGGAGGATGATGAAACCAGTTACAACGCAGTTAGTGAACCAGGGGGTGAAATACAAATGGGGATATCCATTTTCCCTACAATTTACATGGAAGGGGAAGCATCAGGCAATAACTACCCCAGAGGCAGGCCTTACACTATTGGACGAAACTGGAACCATTTCAGCCAGCGAGAGGAATTCTAAGATATCATTGCGACCAGATCCAGATTGGACACAAGCTAAATCCATAAAGTAGCAAAGTGGACTGGTTACTAGACTTTGGAACTGGCGTGATTTTTGAAGCCTAAATGCAGTACGTTTTATGCAGTATTTGGACTCTTTTTTTATGCATTTATCTTGTTGTTTATTTTGTTTTTTGTTTTCTGTTTTTTTTGTTTTTTTTTTGTAGGATGTAATTGTATTACATTCTGCATATCATCTGGATAAAACCCAACTCATTGGGATCGTAATCAGATTTGAATCCCCTTTAATGCCAACGCAGGATTCTCTAATGGAGGTCAGCTTAAGCGACTTTACAGGGGATAGGTCGAGACCAGTTGACTATAGCGGGTCTGAAGAATAAGTAAGGCCGATTAAGCTGCTTTTGTATATTTTTTTTTTTAAGCTGTCCTGTTATGGTCTTTTTTTTTTTTTTCTCTAAACTAACACCAGGAACCCAATTGAGTCAGTTTTGCATAGCTATGCTGACCTAGGGTCATTTAGCTGCGGAGTGTATTAATACCGCTATAGGGGTTAAGATGCATACAATGTATTGTATATTACACCTGAAAAGCATGTATAATTCACTAAACGGTCATGATTTCTTTTTTTTTTTTTTACCCCCCCCCCCCCCCACCATAGGAGCTGCGGACTCAATAAGTTAAGGGGCTGAGCAAAATAATTGATTTTTTTTTTTCTCTCCCTTTTTTTTTCTCCCTTCTCTAGGGGCCCTGCTGAACTAATAATAGAAATCCAACTGAGTTATATTTGCACAGCTATGCTTACCAAGGAATACCCAACTTTAGGTAGGGTTAAAATATTATTACAGGGGCTAAGCTGTTGCCAGCACAATATAAAGTACGCTATACTAGAAAAACAAGTAAAATCTACCAAGTGGTCCCGGGGTTTTTTTTTTTGTTTTTTTTTTGGGGGGTTAGTCTCTATATTTATGTAATTATCCAATTGGTACCCTACGATTAAAAACAAAACTGCTTATAAGTATAAATTTTAAAGAGAAAAACCTCAATAGTCATTTTCCTTTTGGCCAAAGGTCAAAAGTTACCAGTTAGAGCTATAAAATCTGTAGAAAAGATATTAGTAGGGTAAAGGCCTTGAAAAGGGAAATGCAATAAAAGAGTCCTTGTTTTTTTTTTCTCCACTCCTTACCTATTGGAGGAGTGAATCTCCCGTCAGTTTGAGCTGAAACAGAGTGGTAACGGGATTTTTGCGCCCTGCTAGGAGTATTCAGGTTGTGAGTTTTAGTATTGTGGGATGGGAAACCACAGCCAAACAGTACTCAAATATGGTTGTGAACCAAAAATTGAATGTGATATCGTATTGTGGTATGTAATGTTTTCTGATTTTTTTTTTGGCTACCAGGGTATATGGGAAATGTATGTCATGTTTGCAAGAAGGGCTGTGGAGAACGAAAAGCTTTGCCAGGTTTAACCATTTGAATGTCTATTAAGGTTATCTTTTTTTTTTTTTTCAAATCTTTGTTTATTGATTTTCAAAAAGTGGGGGGAAAGGGATACAGAAAGAAGAAAAAGGGGGGGGACCAGGGAAGGGTAAATTGTTATTGACATATCCAATACAATCAGTACAGGGTAAATAGCAAGTTACATCTCAATATTAGGACCGAGTGAACTTAGTACAAATAAAATGAGAGCAGTAGACCTTATATAAACCAAAGTATACAATACATGTAGGACGCACTAAAACAAGCCACTAAATGATCCCAGAGAAGTCTATTCGGGGACTCATTATCCAGATCTCCCCAAATGTGTCACCCAGGGCTCCCATACCTTTTTATATTGATCAGTGGTATTATTAAGTAGACTAGTTATCTCCTCCATTTTCCTGGTTTCTTCTGATAAGTTCAGCCACTCTACAACTGAAGGGGAATTTGGCGATTTCCAGTTTTTTGGGATTAAAGCTAATGCTGCTTGAACCAGATATCGAGAGAGCTTATCGGTCATCCAAGTTTGATTGTGGATATCAATGCCAAACAGTAAGAAGGGTATATCTAGGTGATGCAAATTTGTCCCCGTAATAATACGAATTGTTAAACATACTGTTTCCCAGAAGGAGGTGATGGAAGGGCAAGTAAACCAGATGTGTTTAAAAGAACCTGAGTCCGAGTTACACCTCCAACATAATTTAGAGGTACCTGGGAAAAGCCTATGCAATTTCGTCGGTACGTAGTACCATCGGGTAATAAGCTTGTACAGCATCTCACAAACCCTAACTGCCCTGGAAGATTTATGCAACCTCACTAATATCTGTCTTCTCACTGGCTGAGATAGTACGACCTCCAGTTCCTGTTCCCAGGAATCAAAATAGTTAGGTTGGATTAAGGTTTTGCCCTGCTGCAATATCTTGTACGAAAGTGAAAGCGGACGAGTTGGGAGTTTGTTAGTCTCCAATAAGTTTTCCCACATAGTAGGTTGATCATCCATTGATTGTATTTCTAGAGTATCTAAGTAATGGTGTAGTTGAGTATAGCACCATTGATCCCTAGGGTGCTTACCCCATATTCTCTGTATCAAAGCTAGGGAGACTATCCTACCGTCTCTATAAAAATCCATCAACTTGGTTTCCCTGTCACCAAGTAAGCCCCATCTGTCAGGACTCACCAGTATAATCCAGTCGTAGAAGGAGCTGGAGCAGAAGACAATGAACCCACAAGCGCCTCACACAACCGCTACCCACCTGGAGTGGAACAGGGAGCAGGGTTGTGGAGAGTAGCCAGTGAGACGATAAGCGAAGTACAAGGGATTAGGCAAAGTCGTAGTCAGGAGGTCCGAGGTCAAAAGGCAGGCAGCAAGATTCGTAAACGATGAGACAGGCAAGAAGGTCGAGACAGGCGGCAGTAATCAAATCCGGGTACAGGCAAGGGTCGATAATCAGGAATCCAAAAGTTCAAGACGCTAGGGTTTCAGTTCAAACAACCTAATAACCAGGCAATGCATCTTAGTCTGGTTTGGGTTTAAATACAGATACTTTGGCGCCAAACTGGCGTCCCTATGCTGATGTCGCGGAACTGACGCCAGCACGTCCATCACAGGCGTTTCCGCCTACGTCCTTGTGCCCGCGACCGTCGCCGGCGCCTCCGCGCCGGCGACTGTCGCCAGCGTCCTGCGTCAGACGCCGACGTGCATTAACGCGCCCGCGCCTGCGCCGAACAGGAAGCATGCGTACGTTCTCACATTGCCCCCCATCAAGGAGCGGCCTCAGGACGCGACCACCAGAAGGCTTACCAGGGTAAGTTCCATGGAATTTCTCAAGCAACTCCGGAGCGTGGATGTTAGACGCTGGTTCCCAGGAATTCTCTTCCGGACCGTAACCCTTCCATCTTACCAGGTACAGGAGCCGCTTGCCTCTTAACCTGGAATCCAGGATCTCTTCAACCTCAAATTCCTCTTGACCGTCGACCACCACAGGTAGCGGAGGAGGAGCCGAACGCCCAGGAAATCGGAACGTTGAGGCCGGTTTCAGAAGAGCAGCATGAAACACTGGATGGATGTGCCAGGATGCTGGAAGTTTAAGCTGGAAAGCCACAGGATTGACTTGACGAATAATAGGAAAGGGACCCAAAAAACGTTGACCCAACTTCCTACTGGGACAAGAAAGCTTAAGGTTAACAGTTGACAACCAAACACAGTCACCCACCTTAAACTCTGGGTCACCTCTCCGTCTCCGATCGGCATAAATCTTGAAATTTTGTTGGGCCTTCTTCATGTTTTCCTGAAGTTTTTGAAAATTATTGGATAAGAAAGTTAATCGATCCTTGACAGCAGGAACTAAAATGTCAGAAACAATGGCAGAGGGAAAAGTTACTGGATGAAGACCATAGTTTGTGAAGAAAGGGGACTGATTGATTGAAGAATGGTGGGAATTATTATAAGCAAACTCTGCTAGAGGAAGAAGATTCACCCAGTCATCTTGGAGGTATGAAGAATAACATCTCAGATATTGCTCGAGAGTCTGGTTAGTTCGTTCGGTCTGGCCATTGGACTGAGGGTGAAAGGCAGAAGAAAGGGACACCGAAATCTTGAGTGCTCCACACAACGATCTCCAAAACTGTGATGTGAATTGCGGTCCCCGATCCGACACCACCTCATCCGGAAGACCATGAAGTCTTACTACTTCCTTAATGAAGGTATCAGCAGTCTCAGAGGCAGAAGGGAGTCTAGGTAAAGACTTAAAATGAGCCATCTTGGTTAAACGGTCCACAAAAACAACAATGGTGGAACAATCACAGGACAATGGCAAATCGGAAATAAAGTCCAAAGAAACTGATCCCCATGGACGGGAAGGCACAGGCAGAGGTTGCAAAAGACCAATAGGCCGAGAATGAGAGTCCTTGGATCTAGAGCAAATTTCACAAGATGCAACAAATTTAAAACAGTCTTTAGTCATCCCAGGCCACCAAAATAATCTCTTAACCAAGATAATGGTTTTCTTGATACCTGGATGACCCGCCAATTTGGAATCATGTACATTCTTAAGGACCTCTAAACGCATTTGTTCAGGAACAAAAATTTTACCTTGATGAAGAAGAAGACCTTCCTTGAAGACTAATGATAGTTCAGAGATATTTATGGAAGCGTCTTTAATTCCATCTACCAGGGTAGACTGTAGCAGGAGGAAATTATTAGAGTTTAAAATCGTCTCAGGAGCCAAAGGAATCTCGTCTTCAGAAGAAAACATTCGGGATAAAGCATCTGCTTTAACATTCTTAGACCCAGGTCGATATGTGAGATGAAAATTGAATCTCATGAAAAATAAAGCCCACCTTGCTTGTCTAGGTCTCAACCTCTTGGCCGAACGTAAATACTCCAGATTCCTATGATCCGTGAAGATGAGAATAGGATGTTTAGACCCTTCAAGGAGATACCTCCACTCTTCAAGTGCTAACTTAATAGCAAGTAATCCGCAGTCGGCAACATCATAATTACATTCGCTCTTGGCCAACTTACGAGAAAAAAAAGCAACAGGATGAAGATCCTCCTGAATTCCAGTTCTTTGCAACAACACAGCACCCACCGCAAGTTCTGAAGCGTCAAACTCCAAGATGAAAGGAAGGGAAACGTCTGGATGGTGAAGAATTGGGCCTGAAGTGAAGAGTGCCTTCAGTTTCTCAAAAGCCACCTGAGCCTGTGGTGACCAGCAAAACTTTTGATTATTGCGAGTCAACTCAGTAATCGGAAGAATGACTTGGGAAAAATTCTTTATAAATTTTCTATAAAAATTTGCAAAACCAATAAAACGTTGAACCGCTTTTTTGGAAGATGGAATTGGCCAATCAAGTATTGCAGAGATCTTCTTGGAGTCCATCTGAAATCCCTGAGGAGAAATGGAAAAACCTAAAAAGTCCACAGATGTTTGTTCAAAGACACATTTCTCGACCTTAGCATAAAGCTGATAAATGCGCAGACGAGCCAAAACCCTCTTTAAATGTGATCTGTGTTCTTCCAAAGAATTAGAAAAAACAAGGATATCATCCAAATAAATAATGACGAATATATCAAGAAAGTCTCTGAATACATCATTAACGAAATGTTGAAACGTTGCAGGGGCGTTGCAGAGACCAAAGGGCATGACCAGGTATTCAAAATGCCCGTAACGAGTACGAAAAGCCGTCTTCCATTCATCGCCTTCTCTTATTCTGACGAGATCCAGTTTAGAAAAGATCTTAGCTTCCGCCAAGCGTTGAAAAAGTTCAGGAATAAGAGGAAGTGGGTAACGATTTTTGACAGTAATCTTGTTCAGGTCCCGGTAGTCAATGCACGGCCTTAATGAATGATCCTTCTTTTCGACAAAGAAGATCCCGGCTCCTGCTGGAGAAGAAGACTGTCTAATGAACCCTTTGGCCAGATTCTCATCTAAATAAGAATGAAGTTCCGACAGTTCAGACTCGGATAAAGGATAAACTCGTCCAAAAGGAATCTGAGCCCCTGGAAGAAGGTTAATAGGGCAGTCGTAAATACGATGAGGAGGTAACTTGTCCGCCCCTTTTTTATTGAAAACGTCCGTAAATTCCCAGTAAGCTTGAGGAAGAAGATTATAAATTTCAGAGGCAGGAGATAACGAACAAACTCTATTTGAAGAAGAAATACATCGAGAGGAACACAAATTTGAAAGAAAGTTCACTTCACCGGTAGCCCAGTTGATGGATGGGTTGTGTTTCTGCAACCATGGTAACCCCAGGATGACGGGAAATAAAGGAGAGGAAACCACATCGAAGTTCATGACTTCAGCATGCCCTTTATTTAATACAACAAAAAGTGAGACAGTCTCTTGCACCACAGGGCATGAGGTAATCAGAGAACCATCTGCCACACGGAGGGCTATGGGGTTCTTCTTAGACTGGAGTGGTATCTGGAACTGTAGTGCCACTTTATTATCCAAGAAACACCCGCTGGCCCCAGAATCAAGAATTGCTTGAAGCTCTACCCGCTTGTCTCCCCACTGCAAAGATAAAGAGACAGTCAGGAGAGGCACGGGAACATGGCAACCGGAAAAGTCTCTTTCTAACAACCTCTTACCCGTTGGACGGATCGGACAACCCCGAAGCAAATGGCCAGCTTGTCCACAATAAAGGCAGAGGTTGAGTCTGCGACGTCTGATCCGTTCCTCTGGAGTTAATGCAGATCTAATGGCTCCAATCTGCATAGGCTCTGGAGCTGCGCTGAAGACGGGCGGAGGGACAGCTGGAGGAAAAATGGAAGGCATTCGAATAGGAGGTGGAACGGTTGGTAACATCCACGACTGAGGTGGAAGGCCTGCTCTCTCTTCCTCTCTGCGTTCTCTGAGTCTCCGATCCAGCTGGATGGAAAGAGAGATGAGATCCTCCAAACTGTCAAGAATGCCAGTACGGGCTAATTCATTCTTTAATTCAGAAGAAAGTCCGAAACGATATTGATTTTTAAGTGCTGCCGGGTTCCATTCCGTGTCATCTGCCCATTGCCGGAATTCCAGGGTGTAGTCTTCCGCTGGGCGGCTACCTTGCTTCAGGGCACGCAGGGAGGCTTCAGCAGTAGTGGCTCTGTGAGGATCATCAAAAAGAACTGCCATAGCATCGAAGAAGGAGTCTACTGTGGCCAATACAGGACTGTGACGATCCATAAGACGAAAGGCCCACGTCTGTGGCTCTCCTGTAAGAAACGAAATGATCACCCCGACCCGGGTCTGCTCATTAGGATAGGTGTGCGGTTTGAGCGAAAACAGCAGTTTGCAATTGCTCCTGAAGTTCCCAAACATCTTTCGGTCGCCAGCAAATTTTTCCGCAAAGGCCACCTTAGGTTCCGAAATCTGTTGAGTCAGGACAGCAAACGGGGACGCCCCTTCAGCTGGATCCATCTGGCCTGGTTATACTGTCAGGACTCACCAGTATAATCCAGTCGTAGAAGGAGCTGGAGCAGAAGACAATGAACCCACAAGCGCCTCACACAACCGCTACCCACCTGGAGTGGAACAGGGAGCAGGGTTGTGGAGAGTAGCCAGTGAGACGATAAGTACAAGGGATTAGGCAAAGTCGTAGTCAGGAGGTCCGAGGTCAAAAGGCAGGCAGCAAGATTCGTAAACGATGAGACAGGCAAGAAGGTCGAGACAGGCGGCAGTAATCAAATCCGGGTACAGGCAAGGGTAGATAATCAGGAATCCAAAAGTTCAAGACACTAGGGTTTCAGTTTAAACAACCTAATAACCAGGCAATGCATCTTAGTCTGGTTTGGGTTTAAATACAGATACTTTGGCGCCAAACTGGCGTCCCTACGCTGACGTCGCGGAACTGACGCCAGCACGTCCATCACAGGCGTTTCCGCCTACGTCCTTGCGCCCGCGACCGTCGCCGGCGCCTCCGCGCCCGCGACCGTCGCCAGCGTCCCGCGTCAGACGCCGACGCGCATTAACGCGCCCGCGCCTGCGCCGATCAGGACGCATGCGTACGTTCTCACACCCATCTATCAAATGCTTTAGGATCCAAACTAGGAGGGAAATCAGGGTTGAGTAAAAGAGGTTGTTGTTTAGGCAACTGAGACATAAGGTTAGAAGACCGCCTCTGTTTGAACCACACCTCCAGAGTTGCTGATATTCTATTAAGGTTATCTCACATAACGTGAAGGGGTTTAATTCCCCAACTAAACGTAGAATGGCATTTCAGATGTACCATAGATTATTACCGGATATAATTTGTTTGCAAGAAACGCATTTTACAAAAAACTCATACCCTCGTTTTTTCCATGAAAAATATTCTACTTACTTCCTTGCCGCGGCAGGAAGCAAACATGGGGGTGTAGCGATATTTTTTAACAACACTTTCCCATTTGTAGTCACTAAAACCACTATAGATAATAATGGTCACTATATTGTGATACAGGGCACTTTATAGACATATATTATATTATCCACGTATGCACCAGTTGATTCTCCACTATTATTTTTTGAATCTATGCTTAAACAATTACCCTGCCCCCTACCAGATAGAGTGATTTGGGCGGGCGATTTTAATCTCCCTTTTAATTACGCACTTGATAGATCAACATCCATGGCTTCTACACATTATAAAAGAATAACACAGAGAGTTAATCAAGCTCTACAAAATTACAAACTATTAGACACGTGGAGGGAAATAAATGGGAATAAAAGAGACTACACTTTTTTTTCACACCCGCACAATAGTTATTCTAGAATTGACTATATTATAGTTAAATCTATTAATGCTAATGCACTTAGAGATTCAAAACACATACAATGTGCCTGGTCGGATCACGATTTAGTGATGTCAGTATTAGAGCTACAGGCTCCTTCAATAATACATCCACCCTGGAGGCTAAATGAAGGCCTACTAGCTGAGCCTGAGTAGTGATGGGCGAATTTGCGTCGTTTCGCTTTGCCGAAAAATTCGCGAATTTCGCTCGGAATTCGCGAAACGGCGAAAAATTAGCGAAATCGCGCCGGTGCCCGTTTTTGACGCTGGCGCCGTTTTTGGCGCTGGCGTCCGTTTTTTCGTAAATATTTTTTTTGACGCCGAGGAATTTTTTACGCGAATTTTCGCGGGCGTTTCGCGAATTTATTCGCTGGCGGCGAATTGCGCAAATTCGTCGCGAATTCGCGCCTGGCGAATAAATTCGCCCATCACTAAGCCTGAGTGTATAAATCTAATTAAGCAAGAATCTGAGGTGTTTTTTTAGTGAAAATTGTAAATTTGATACATCACCTGCATGGATATGGGTGACATATAAGGCCTTTATTAGGGGTTGTTTAATTAAATACGCCTCTAGAAAGAAAAAATAAAGATTAGAGACAGAACTTTCATCTTTGGAACAGATAAATAGACTTCATCCCTCGGTCCGGAACAGAAAGTATATTGAGGAAACGAGACAAAAGTTGAAAGTATGCCAAATTGAAAAGGCGGAAAGAGCAATACGAAGAACTAAGTTTAAATTCTATAAATTCTATAAATATGCTTATAAACCAGATAAAATGTTGGCTAATATGTTAAAAGCGGGACAGGGTAAAAAATTAATTTATAAAATACGGCAAGCAGATGGGCAGATCTCATCCAACCCCGATAAAATTGCTAAAATGTTTACGGATTACTACCAACATCTTTACTCTATAAAAGGTGAAAGAAAAAGAAACACGATCAATAATTATTTGGAGGAATATGCCCCAGCTCCAATTACTTCGGAGATGAAGCATATTTTGAATGCAGAGATCACAGAATTAGAAATAAAAAATACTATCAAAAAGTTGACGGTCCTGACGGTCTCTCTTCATTATATTTTAGCAAATTTCAAGAGCAAATTACCCCACACCTATGTAAATTATATAAACATATATGTGAGGGGAAAGCTATCCTGGCAGAAATGAACGAGGCCAGAATATCGGTCATACCGAAACCCAATAAAGATCTACTATCTGTAAAAAAACTTTCGACCGATATCACTACTTAATGTAGATATCAAAATTTTGGCAACAATACTGGCAGCCCGAATTTTTAACATCAATAATTCATAAAGACCAGATAGGGTTTATGCCTACGCGACAGGCACCTGATAATATTCGAAAAGTACTGAACCTGATAGCGAGGGCAGACAAGCTGAAAAAACCTGTATGCCTTTTAACATTAGATATTGAGAAGGCTTTTGATACACTGGACTGGCAATATCTGTTTGGGATCTTGGAAAGGTTGGATTGTGGCCCTAAAATTATAAATACATTGAAAGCATACTATAATACGCCGACAGCTAGGTTGAATTTACCTTCTACGACTAGTTTAGACCCTATTGTCATCCAACGAGGGACTAGACAGGGCTGTCCACTTTCACCAGCTTTGTTTGCCCTCGCTATGGAACCTTTGGCGAGAGCCATTAGAAGTAATGTAGATATTAAAGGCATTACGATAAAGGGGAATGAATATAAACTTTCTTTATTTGCCGACGACTTGTTAGTACATTTAACAAACCCCTTAACATCACTGCCTAATTTACTAAACATGACTACAAGATTTGAAAAGATATCAGGGCTAAAGATCAATCAGGATAAATCTGAAATGCTTCCATGTAATATTCCTAGCCATACAATAAAATTAATAGAACTGAATTTTGGATTTAAAACACAGAGTACATACTTATGTTATTTGGGAGTGAATCTTACAACTAAGCTCTCTCTACTATATAAAGCCAATTTCCCTATGATGTTTAAATCATTAATACAAAATCTGTTGCAATGGGGTAAACATCATAAATCTTGGATAGGGAGGATACATTGTGTAAAAATGGTGATAATACCAAAATTTTTTATCTATTCCGCACTCTGCCGATTAAGATTCTTCTAGCAGACTTGAAGAAATTCCAATCTCATATAAACAATTTCATATGGCAAAATAAACGCCCACGAATTTCGAGTAAGATCTTGTATCTACATAAAAAAAATGGAGGCCTTTCGGTTCCAAACGTTATTACCAGGCGGCTAGATTGGCACAATGGACTTCAGTACATGCAGGATCATTGGCCCCTATATGGGTCCAAATAGAAAATAATCTATTGTACCCATATAGCTTACAGCAAGTATTATCAAAAATACCATTTCAGAACTTCAATGAGGTATCCCCTATTACAGTCGATATGTTAGATCTTTGGCGAACGCTTGCAAAAAAGAATGATCTTATTTCATCCCCTTCACTGCTTAGTTCCTTTCTAAATAATAGAGAATTTATTCCAGGACTTTCACAGCAACAGTTTGGGTGGTGGATCAATAAGGGAATTACTACGCTAGATTCTCTAATTAGAAGAGGAAAATGTCTCTCTATAACACAACTTGTAGATATATATCAACTTCCTCCGCAAGAACTATTTAGAGCTTCACAAATATTACATTATGTAAAAAAGCAGGCTGCATTAACTGAAAGGGGGACACTTACTCTGTCGAGTTTTGAAGCAGTGTGTAAACAAACACCATTGGCCTCCGGGATACTTAGCCTTGTATATAAAAAACTTAATCGATTGGTCCCGAATAATAAGAAGCTTCCCTATATGCTTGAGTGGGAAAAAGACTTTAGTGACCAACTTTCAACCCAACAATGGTCAAATTGCAACTTAATGGCGAATAAGGGAAGTAACTGTATAACTGTCATGGAGACATCGGTAAAATTGCTACATAGAGCGTACTTGGTTCCAGCTAGATTGCATAGAATTTATCCCTCATGCGACCCGAGATGTTTCCGGGGATGTACTGAAAGGGGAACCATGGCCCACATATGGTGGGAATGTAAGGTTGTATCTAAATACTGGGATAAGGTAGTCCACCTGTTATCAAAAGTGATGGGTTCTAGATTTATTAAGGATCCTTTTGTTATGCTGTTAGGAATGAGACCAAAAAAGATGCCTAAAATAACATATAGATTGTGTCAACATATTCTTATGGCAGCTAGGATAAATGTCTCCAGTAATTGGAAAAAGACAGATATACCTATAGCATCTCTCAAAATGAGAATAATTCAGATAGCAGCTAACGAGAAACTGGGTAATATATTACTAAATGATATGGAAACCTATGAAAAAACTTGGCTTCCATGGTTAATATATGAAAAAGATATAACACTCAACTTAGCATTATGTATTTAAAGAAGTATACTGGAACTATGAGAACTGAATAATTATTACCATTGCTAAAAAGATAAAGGTTGTAAAACATAATACAAAAACCCTGGTTGCCAAAGGGTTTTTTTTTTTTTTCCTCTGTTTATTATTATTTAGATTTGGAATGTTATGTATAGGAAATATTGTGAATGCCACTCTTTTCCTGTAATTTATCTATTTATTTTTTCTTTTTCTGTCCTTTGTTTGAAAAAATGTAATAAAATATCAAAGTAAAAAAAAAGAAAGATCAGGAGTAGACAAATTGAGTTGGGTGGCATAAAGGTGATACTGAAGTCCAAATGACTGAATACGTTTTCCTAGGGAAGTTGTATAGAGCGAGAACAGCAGGGGGCCAAGAACAGAGCCTTGAGGAACTCCAACAGAGAGTGGGAAAGTAGTAGAAGTAGAGTTAGAGAAGGAAACTTTAAAGGAACGGTCAGACAAATAAGATGTAAACCATGAAAGAGCAGTGTCCTGTAGAATGTCAAGGAGGAGTGTGTGGTCAACTGTGTCAAAGGCTGCAGAGAGATCTAGAAGGATTAGAATGGAGTAGTGACCTTTAGACTTTGTCAATAGAAGATCATTGGTTACTTTGGTGAGTGCAGTTTCAGTCGAGTGTGATTGGCGGAATCCTGAAGCTTTTCCAGGAGTTCACATTTACTAAATAGTTTCTATAATGTTGCTTACAGTCAGGAAGTATTAGAGAAAATATATTTGTGTTAAATATTTGTCAGTGTAGATAAATGAATGCATTTGTCAGAATGTGTTGTGCTGCTTGGGCTCTAACACTCCATGGGAACAGTAATTATTGATATAAATTTATAAATCTGCCACCCTGGGCAATAAATGGGTGTCTACATAGAACTTAGATTACATACAAAAAACAACAACGGATAACCTCTACAAGAGGTCCCTGCCCAATCTAAAATATTCCCCGATATTAAAATTCATTGCTCTAAAAATAACTGGTTATTGGGGGACTGCAAATTCAGAAAAACTTTTTCTATGCTATTACCAGTTAAAAGAAAACTATACCCCAAAATAAATACTAAGGCAGCATATAGTTTACAGCATATTAAATACCATATTAAAGAATCTTACCAAACTGGAATATATATTTAAATAAATATTGCCCTTTACATCTTTTCCCTTTAGCCCCCATTTTATAATTTAATTTCTCTGTGTTCCCTCAGAGATCACCTGACCAGAAATACATTACTGGAGTTTTACCTGTAACAGAAAGAAGTGTGGAAGAAAAAGACAGATCTGTCTGTTAACTGGTTCATGTGACTCAACATATATAGTTTGTTTGGTTTAATTATGTTCCCCTGTGAATCCTACATTTTTATTAATTGGTTTGCAAGTAAAACCATTGGTCGGATCTGAAAAAGACCAACAGAGATCGATGCAGATTCAAACACAATATAACAGATCTAAAACTTGGTTCAGATCAAGTAGAAGGAAGAATACTTTTTTTTCATTAATTCTTGTATATTCTAAGACATCCCAAATGCCATCACCAATACTTTAACTAATTCAAAGTAACTAATATTTTATACAAATGTATGATACAATTAAAAAAAAGTTAATTTGTCTACTTTCCTTTTAGCATATTTATCAAGGGTCGAATTTGAAAAACTTCAAAATTCGAATTCAAAAAGACCAACCAAAATTAAATAGAAGGGTTTTTTTTGGCTGACTAGGTCCGAATCATATGAATTGAATTAATTTTGAAGTCATTTACCAAAAAAAACCTTTGATTTTTCAGAGTGCACCAATTGACTCCAAATAGGTTCTAAAAAAATAATAATTTAAAATAATTTAATGAATAACTTTTAAATTTAAATATTAAAAATTAAAAATTAAAAATTAATCCAAATTAGAACAAATAACAATAATTTGGTAAATCAATCCAATTGGTTTAAAGACCCAAATGCCCGGTTTATCCCCTGTAACTGACAATACATGTTTCTATTTATATTATGGCTAACACGCAATATTGTGATCTTTTAATTGGTTAATTCATTCTTTTATTGGTGTTGTCTATAAAGCTGTTGTTTTATGGGGAGGTGCTTGAGCTTCTGATGAAGTGACGTATTGGTCACGAAACGCATCAAGCTACACTCTCCCTGCCCGCTTGTACTTTTTGTTTTAAGGATTCAATTAAAGGTAATCGATTTTATGCAACTACCTGGCTCCACCGTTTTTGATGTCCTTCCGGATGCTACCCACCATCCCACTTCAAGTGCCTGCTTTGATTGCTGTTCTGCCGCACCGGACCGGCATGGAGGGCTGCATCAGGAACCGGAAGTTATTTTCCTTTCTTGGCTAGCGGTGGTTTCATTCTTGCTTCTAGGAGGTTCCCCATAGGCTAAAACAGCAATTTGGCAGATTTTGCCAAAATGACGAATGGTCGAAGTTGGATTTTTAAAAAGACAGTACAAGATAAATTTAGAAATTAGATTTTTTGAATTTTTTTCAAATTTGAATCGAATTTCTACCATTCCCTAGTCGAAGTACACAAAAATTAGCTTGAAATTCGAATTTTTTTAATTTGAATTTTCACTTCGACCTTTGATAAATCTGCCCCTTAGTGTATCATGATCCCTAAGCTTCTACTTCTAAGAAGGGCAGAGAGAGCCTTAGGGATTAGTAAAAACTAAGACACCTCTGTCACTTACTATAGTATGAATTTTTTTTATTATATAGTGCTATCTTTTGCAGTTTCAAACTGCATCAAGAAACAGGGTAGGCAGACCTAAATGACAAATCAGGTGACAAGTGTCCTGACTAATGAAGAACAAATCTGTCCCATTCTATGGGTCTATGGGTAACATTTTTGTCATAGCAACTTTTTTGAATCAAAACACATTAGGGTCGATGGGCAACTATTTCATCTTCTGCAAAATTTTTGTGAACAACGCAACATTTTTGTCACACGTGGAAAATTTCTGATGCAGTTCCATGAAACTATTCGCCAGCGGCAAAACCATACATGCCAAATAAATTCACATATCACTACTTCTGACTATTTGCTACGGATTACTAGACAAGTTACAAACTTTATAGTGTTTATTATTTAGCTCCATGAGTGTTTAGGTATGTTGCCAGCTCTAAAGTTGGAGACCTGCATACAGTTGCTTAAGTTCGGACTCAAAGGAGCTACCACAGTATTGTTCACAAATCACCACCAAGCCATACCCTCTAGTATGAGATTTAATGGGCAGCCCTTTGTGATACCACTGGATAATAATCCTAAGCGTACTTTCAAACTTCAAACTATTTGAAGAAGAAAGAAGACAAAGGGAAATCAAAATGATGACCTTGTCCCCACCAAGCTGAATTTGAATGAATTTAAAGTAGACATAAAACCTAAAAATAATTATGGTTAAAATGCCATATTTTACATACTGAACATATTGTACCAGCATCTCAATAGCAGCAATGATCCAACCTTGTCACAGGGGGTCACCATCTTGGAAAATGTCTGCGACATACTCAATGCGCTCTACAGCTGTTGAGAAGTTAAACTAATTTACAAGCAGAAAATGAGGTTTGTCTGTAATATAAGCTGATACTACAAGGCTGATTAATAAATGCTGATGCTAGTTGCACTGGTTTCTGAGCTGACCTGTAGTAATTATCTGAATTATTAATAATCAGCCTTACAGAAGATCGTTCCCTGCATGTGCAGTGAATTAGCAGAAAAGAAAATGGGGAGCTACTGGGGAATCTTTGGAGGCACAGATCTTCCCTGAGAAAGGACTGTGGGTGGTTCTGGCTTTTACAGAATCCCAAAATCTAACAATTCTAGCCTACTTCTTTAGTTAGGTTTTAGTTCTTCTTTAAAGGAATTGTTCAGTGTACAAATTAAACTTGGCAAAGAGATAGACTGTCCAATATAAAAAATGTTTTCAATATAGTTAGTTAGCTAAAATGATCTATAAAAGCTGTAGTGAAAAGATGTCTAACATAACAGTCAAAACACAACTTCATACTTTGCAGGTCTCTAATCTGTAACTAACCAGTAACCAATCAGTGACTTGAAGGGGGGTCACGTGGCACATACAGTAACTGTGATTTTGAATCTGACCTGCATGATCAAAAGCAACTAACTTAACATTTATATCCTATGTTTTCCCTGCCTTTAAGCAACTGACTAATAGTTTATAGAGTTGCAAACTCCTACTAAGCTCCAATCTTAAACTCTGTTACTAGGATCCTCCTGCTTTTTTTAAGAAAGAACTTGTGCAAGCCCATTCAAAATCGTTAGCATGGCTGCATGTTAAGCAAAGGGAAGCATATAAACTCCTTCTAACATTCAAAGCAGATTTACCAAAATTATTTTTAATATCATGTTAATCAATGGGTGAAAGTTAAAATTCACCTTTTAATAAATATGCTTCTAAAAATTCCATAAGAATTAATAGAAAGTGGGTGAATTTTTTTCTGTGGTGAGCCCTAAGAGTCTACCTTTTTGGAAAACTAGAACATTAATCTAGTCCTGCTATTGGACAATGCATTTACCTTGTGCACATTTGCCCTAAAATGCTTACCTGTAGGTTAGCCACCCACCCACTTAGATTGTAAGATCTATGGGGCAGGGACCTCCCTCCTACTGTGCCTTTTATCACATAGCACTTAAGCCATGTGTCCTTAAAGGAGAAGGAAACCCCCTCGGTGCAAAACCCCTCCCCTGTGTTTCCCGCAGGTCCTGTCCACAGAGTTCACAGTCGCCAACTTCTCCCACTTCTTCCTGCTTTGACCGGCGTCTTCTGGCGCATGCGCAGTAGGAACATTTACCGGTACGGATCTACTGCGCATGCACTAACTATTACTAACTTAATCTATTTAACAATTCCTTTAAACTCATTAATTTTATTTTTACACTGAAACGTTTCTTATAATAGAGAGGTCATAGCTGAAAATGACCTTTGTTGGAGTTACAATTACATTGGCCTAAATTGAGCACTGCATATATTGACTATTTTGTTTAAAATCTTTCTTTATTGGATTTTTAACAGAGAAATAAACTGGACAAGACAGTATACTTATTGTATGTACGCTCTTATACACTGGTATACCGTTTGGAGGAGGGGGGTGTTAGTATGGGGAGGGGAAGGATGAGAGAGAGAAAAAAAAAGAAAGAAGGCACTTCATTTATGACCTGTTTCTACGTTTAATTCTATACTGAACCATTTCAGTTTGTTTGTATTACACTGTTATGTCCTCCTTGCAGTGGGAGCATCTCTCCACACTCTCCACAGGACTGTATTTTTAGTTTTTTGGTTGATGTTATTATCCAGCAGTTCTTGCATTATCATGTTGTATTGTGTTTATTTAAGTACCTGTATACTGTATTACTGTAGGAGCTGTTGTTGATTTACATGATTTGGCTATCAGGGTTCTGATCGCAAATAGCATGTGATGTAATATGAATGCTTCTCCACTTCTCTTGATTCAATTTTGTAACAACAATTTCTTTCCACAGGAGTGTTATTTTGAGACAGTCCCACAATATGTGTAATAGTGTACCAATAGCTCCACATTGTTTCCAGCACATCGGTGAAGTGGTTGGATATATATATATATATATATATATATATACAAACAGTCCAACCATATCATAATGCACTCCCTTAGCTTCAATATCAGGATATATAGGGTGCGTCCTAGATCATGGTGAGTGAAACCATGTATAACATCTATATGTTCCAGCAGAGTCGCACTCCAAAATTGTAAAACGTAACATTTATTTTTCCATCATAAAAGCATATTCAGTCAAGTATACTCATCTACATGGGAGACATCATATCATGGGAGACATCACGCGACGTTTCGGGGGTCCCCTGCCCCCTTTCTCAAGCGTGTCCCCGTAGTATCTCGCATGGAATAAAGAAAGGACCCGGAAGTCGGTCATCACTATTGAAATAGCGAAAGCTGCGTGCACGGTCACTCCGACGCAAGGACGCTACAGCGTCAGTGCGTCACAGAAGCGAGCACGGAGACATCCGCTCAATAAAGTCATTCACGCCATTTTGGTTATTGGCTATATTCACTCTATGTCACCACAGCATTTACATATATGGTAGATATCGATTGGTGTAATACAGTACAAGATATTACAGTCAATACAAGATATGTATCTCTTATAGTCTTGGTATTATCGACATTGCAGTTTGGCTGCCACATAACTAGTTAATCACCCTTTTATGATCACTAAGCGGGTATATAAGCCATCGTATCAAATGAATAAGTGTAGGTCAAAGTCCCTATTCAACCCATTCGGACTCAATGATTTCAAACGATGAATCCATTGTACCTCAGTTCTTTTTAACAGCGTTACTCTGTCACCTCCCCTCCTTGGTTGTGGTACATGCTGTATCACTCTAAACCTCAAATCTTCTGCACTATGGCCCTTATCTAAGCAATGTTTTGAAACTGGTAGGACAGAATTTTTTGTATTCACGGTAGATCTATGTTGGGAAAATCTATCCCTAATTCTCTGGGTCGTTTCCCCTATGTAAACCAAATTGCATGGACATACCAACATATACACTACGTAGCTTGTCTCACAAGAATGATGACCCCTGATCTTATAGGTTCTGTTTGTTACCATACTACAAAATGAATCTCCTGTAAGTACAAAGCGACATTGTGCACAGCCCTTACAACGGAACATGCACTCCCTAGGGGGACCCAAAAATGTATATTGCCGTTGTGGTGGTCGCATATCTGTACGTACTAACCTCTTCCCTACAGTGGAACCTTTTTTAAAGGACATCATAGGTGGTTGTTTGAACTCTGTCACTGTTGGATACGCATCTTTCAACAAATGCCAGTGGTTTGCATAAAATTTGTCTGAACTTTTCACTCCGAGAGTGATATTGCCCCACAAAAGTTAACCGTTTCTCTCTATTGTCCACTTTTTGTCTGAACCATCCTGAATCAATTTTTATCTGATCCATTGTGGAATCTAGTCTATCTGGTGGGTAGCCCCTGTGAACCAATTTGTTTCTCATGGTTATAAGGTCGTGATCGACCCAGGTCGGGTCATTAGTGATCCTACAGACCCTTGTAAATTGACTGATAGGAATAGATTTTTTGACTGCTGGGGGGTGAAAGCTGTCAAAAGTCAACAATTGATTCCTGTCAGTGGGTTTAGAAAACATTCTGGTCATAAATCTATCCTGGGAACGAATTATCTGGACATCAAGAAAATTTACAGAATGGAGATCCGCTGTCATGGAAAATTTAATGTCATCATTCGCATTATTGATTGCTTCACGGAAGGCGGACAGGGAGTCCAGGTCACCCCGCCATATGAGGAACACATCATCGATGTACCGCCACCACGCCAGACAATGTCTGGCAAACAGCACATCAGTATAGACATGCCCCTCCTCAAACCAACTCATGTATGAGTTGGCATATGACGGGGCGACACTGGATCCCATGGCCGTCCCCCGCAATTGCAAATAGAATTTCTCCTGAAATCGGAAATAATTCCTATGTAAGATAAACTTAAGAATCTCCATAAAGAAAATAATTTCATCTTCATTGTATATCCCACTGTTTAATAGCAGCAATTCTGTAGCCTGTAACCCCTGTTGGTGTGGTATAGACGTATATAGGCTGGCGACGTCTAGTGTCGCGAGCCATATAGTGCCCTCAACCTTCCCTAATGCATCCAGTTTCCCCAAAAAATCAGAGGTATCCCTAAGATATGACTTTGTTTTTTGTATAAGGGGACTAAATACCCTGTCCAACACCACTGCTGAATTATTACTTAGTGAGTCGATGCCGGCTACTATCGGCCTACCTGGAGGGTTCACCGGATCTTTATGTATCTTTGGTAAAACATAAATCAAAGGGATAACCGGAAAATCAACCTGCATATATTTAAATGTGGCTTGAGTAATTACTCCCCTCTCAAATGCATGTTTAAGTAACCCATCTAACTCACTTTTATAATCCAATGTTGGATCATTTGGTAGACAAATGTATACATTATGATCGGACAATTGTCTAACGATTTCACCGATATATTTGTCTGTGTCCATAATCACAATCGCACCCCCTTTGTCAGAGGGTTTGATTGTGATACTGGACATATCGGTCAATTCCCCGAGGGCAACAGATTCAGATTTAGACAAATTATAATGGTCTCTACTAGTATGCATTTGTACAGCATTATCAATCTCTGTTTTCACCTTTTGTATGTAGGTCTCCACTGCTGGATAGGTTGTAGGTGGAACAAACCTACTTTTAGCTTTGAGACCAATTTGTTTGGTATCGAACCCACTAGTATTGCTCATAGATCCTTGGTATTGATGTCCAATTGAAAAATGGGCTTTTAGTCTCAAAGTCCTAAAAAATCTGTATAAGTCAACCTGTAGTTGGAAGTCATCCATTTTCGATGTTGGACAAAAATTCAGCCCTTTGTTTAGAATTTTTAGTTGCATTGTAGAAAGTTCCACCTTAGAGAGATTAAAAACTACTTGTTCCGTCTCATCCGTCTCGGTTGTTGTCTCCGTTCTCGAGTTCCTCCATGTATTTCTCCGCCTGTTTGCGCCACCTCTCCTTGTTCTCGTTCTCTGTCGCCTCCATCTAAAAAAGGCACCGGTGGAGTCGATTCGTCCTTGTCCATAGTGTTGGAATGTGTACACTCGCGGGATCGGTGTGAGTCACGTCGGTAGCGTTCTCTGGTATATGGCTGGTATGACCAGTTATATACAGTGCCTCTTTCATAATCAGTGGCATCCCGGTCGAATTTTTGTTTTTTAACTCTGCTGACTTCACCTTTGAATTTTTCCAGCATAGCATCAGTTTTATTCTTGATCTGTATAAATTCCTCATCCTGTAATACGGATTTCAAAATATTTTCAGTAGTGTTTAATTGCGTTTCCAGATTTTTTATCTCCTGCTGGATGAATTCAATATTCAATGCAATGATGTCCAATGAACACTTATTGATAATCCCCGCAAACTTAGTTTTGAATTCTTCATTATGTGCAAATAATGTTGGTTGCAAGTTGACTCTGAGTCCCCTAGGTATTCTTTGTAGCCGGAGATATTCTGTAAGAGTCAGACCATGTAGTTTCAACTCAACACATTTCTTACTTTGTATTCATTTTTGGGTCCCCCTAGGGAGGGCATGTTCCGTTGTAAGGGCTGTGCACAATGTCGCTTTGTACTTACAGGAGATTCATTTTGTAGTATGGTAACAAACAGAACCTATAAGATCAGGGGTCATCATTCTTGTGAGACAAGCTACGTAGTGTATATGTTGGTCTGTCCATGCAATTTGTTTACATAGGGGAAACGACCCAGAGAATTAGGGATAGATTTTCCCAACATAGATCTACCGTGAATACAAAAAATTCTGTCCTACCAGTTTCAAAACATTGCTTAGATAAGGGCCATAGTGCAGAAGATTTGAGGTTTAGAGTGATACAGCATGTACCATAACCAAGGAGGGGAGGTGACAGAGTAACGCTGTTAAAAAGAACTGAGGTACAATGGATTCATCGTTTGAAATCATTGAGTCCGAATGGGTTGAATAGGGACTTTGACCTACACTTATTCATTTGATACGATGGCTTATATACCCGCTTAGTGATCATAAAAGGGTGATTAACTAGTTATGTGGCAGCCAAACTGCAATGTCGATAATACCAAGACTATAAGAGATACATATCTTGTATTGACTGTAATATCTTGTACTGTATTACACCAATCGATATCTACCATATATGTAAATGCTGTGGTGACATAGAGTGAATATAGCCAATAACCAAAATGGCGTGAATGACTTTATTGAGCGGATGTCTCCGTGCTCGCTTCTGTGACGCACTGACGCTGTAGCGTCCTTGCGTCGGAGTGACCGTGCACGCAGCTTTCGCTATTTCAATAGTGATGACCGACTTCCGGGTCCTTTCTTTATTCCATGCGAGATACTACGGGGACACGCTTGAGAAAGGGGGCAGGGGACCCCCGAAACGTCGCGTGATGTCTCCCATGATATGATGTCTCCCATGTAGATGAGTATACTTGACTGAATATGCTTTTATGATGGAAAAATAAATGTTACGTTTTACAATTTTGGAGTGCGACTCTGCTGGAACATATATATATATATATATATATATATATATATATATATATATATATATATATATATATATATATATATATATATATGTTAATTTGTGTAGCAGCAGTTTCAGTAGCAGTTTGGTATATTGCTCCAAATGATTCCCACATCTAGTGGCTTTTTTGATGTTCTGGAAGACTCTTTCCCATTCCGATTTCTCCATTTGTAGTTGAAGTTTGTTTTCCCAACTGATCATATGTTTGCTTTTATTCTTGGAGTATCCTGACATCAGTAGTTTATACAGTGATGATACCATTCCTTTTAAGGAATTGTCCTGGAGACACATAGTTTCCAACTATGTATTTTTCCTAGTGGAAACTTTGTCTGTGTGGAGAGGTAGTGGCGTATTTGTAGATATTTAAAATGGTCCACATGGGGCAGAGCATATTGCTGCACTAAATTGGTGAAGGGCTGAATGCAACTCTTTTATAGTAATGAATCAGTGTTCCGAATTCCTTGATTTCTCCACTTTTGCAGTGATATGTTCTGTATTTCACTTTCGAGTCTGGTTATAGGCTGTAGTGGAGAGAGTTTGAATTTCAACATTCTGTGTTTCCTGGTTTCCTCCAGATTGTGAGTAAGTCTTGTGACTGTTTGTAAGGTTACTTTTGTGTGGGTTAAAGACTTTTTGGAACCATATGAGCCATTCTATATCCATTGGGAGTGTAACTTGTTTCTCAATATCCAGCCAGTGTTTATCAGGCTTAGTTAATGTCAAATAAAGTACTGCCACTAGCATAAGCATTATTGTGATATTCCTTGAGATTTGGCACTCCCAAACCCCCTGAGAGTCTTGGTCTATATGAAGTGTCTTTTGCAACCTGTTCCTTTTGCCCTCTCAAATAAATTCCAACACTAACCTCTGTTTTGAAAGAACGCACCCCCAACCATGATACATATCTCAGCTTGTATTGTAATCTCTCTCTGTTTAGGGTAATTGTTAGAGTACAATGGTTATGTTTATACAGGGTGTGTATTGTTTTGGTAAATTTTATGCCTAGATAGTTGAGGTAGTCTGTTCTCCAATGAACTTATATTGCTGTTGGAGATTGGTTACTATTAAGGAGCTTAAGCCTTTAGGCAATGCTTGTGTTTTCTCTGAGTTTATCTTATAGTAGGAGATGGTGCCAAAGTCTTTTAGAATTTGTAAAAGATGTGGGATTGCTATTTGTGGTTTGGTTGTCATGATGATGATATCATCTGCATAAAGGCTGGTCTTATGTTCCCTTCCTGCTATGTTTATCCCTTCTACTGCTTTTGCTTGTCTTATTTTCTGGGCTAAAATTTCCATAGTCAGATCAAATATTAGGGGGGATAGGGGGCAGCCCTGTCTTGTGCCATTTGTGAGGGAAAATTTGTATGACAGGAACCCTGCCATGTTTGTGCTTCTGGGTTTGAGTATAATGCTAAGGTTGCTTTAGTGAATTGGGTTCCCAAGTTGAAGTGTTTCATAGTCTGGTTTTCAATCCCCAGTGAACCCGGTCAAATGCCTTCAGCAGGGGAGTATGTGTATTTGGGGCCAAGCGGTTGGCCAATATTTTTGAAAACAGCTTTAAATCCGAGTTCAAAAGTGCTATGGGTCTATAATTTGAGCACAATGTGGGGTCTTTCCCTTCCTTTGGTATTAATGAGAGATGGAAAGTCAATGTTGAGACCGAGATGGCAGTCCCCTGTAAATATCGATTGAAAAGTTTTAGCAAATAGGGTGCCAATATATGTTGGTATAGCTTGTAGTATTAATAAGGAAGGCCATAGGGACCAGGTGTTTTCCCATTGGGCATAGATTTAAGGGTATGTGTCATTTCCTCTATGGTGATATTTGCATTAAGTGAGGCCAAGTCCTCGTCTAGAAACTTCTAGATAATCTGCTTCAGTAAGGGTTCCGATCCTGTTAAGTTATATTGTGTTTCTGTTTTCCTATGGAGTGTAAGGTGATTGGTGGTCAAGGATTTTTTTTTATGTGTAATAAATTGACCCCTTATTGCAGCTTTATGGGCATCCCAAAGGGTAGTGAGTGAGTCAACTGAACCTTCATTAATCTGGAAGTACTCTTTCAGTTTTCCTTCTATTTGGCTTAAGGTCAGTTGTATCATGTAAGAGAGTCTCATTTAAAAGCCAGTGAGCCTCTCGAGGAAGGGTTTTGAATAAGTCTAAAGTCAAAGTTATAGGGGTATGATCTGACCATGAAATGGGTAATATTTCCGCTGAAAATCGTAAGCGAAGAGCCGAATGTGAAATATGAAAATAATCAACGTGGGTGTAGACCTTGTGTACTGGGGAGTAAAAGGTAAATTGCCTCTCCATAGGATGTTTGATGCGCCAAGCATCGAATAACTGAGCTTGTCCTTTCTACAGCATAATGGGTGGGGACTTTAACCTAGCGTTTTCCCAAATGTCGGATAGATCTCAACCTGCCCCAGATCAGACAGCCCACAACATGTCTAAATTATTCAGACAAATTCTAAGACAAGCTCAGTTATTCGATGCTTGGCGCATCAAACATCCTATGGAGAGGCAATTTACCTTTTACTCCCCAGTACACAAGGTCTACACCCACGTTGATTATTTTCATATTTCACATTCGGCTCTTCGCTTACGATTTTCAGCGGAAATACTACCCATTTCATGGTCAGATCATGCCCCTATAACTTTGACTTTAGACTTATTCAAAATCCTTCCTCGAGAGGCTCACTGGCGTTTAAATGAGACTCTCTTACATGATATACAAAATTGGGGGGTTGTGGAAGCACTCATAAGGCTAAATCAAAGTATATTTAAGTATAATGGAAGTGCTACTTACAATGCACTTCCCTGGGCCCCTGTTTCATAAGCAATTCAGTATAAATGCAAGTGCATGTGTTTACAAAAACAGGGGTTTTTTAGTTACAAAGTTATGATCATAAAGTTGAAAAGCCACCATACCACGTCAAGGTAAACCCCATATGGCGGTCCCTAACTTGTTTATTCTCAGGTTATAATATAAAAAGACAATTCTCTGCATAATAGCATTACCTGTATTCAGTGTTTGTGGAACATTGGTTTCACTCTGGAGCCTAGATCCTCCCCCGCCAGTTAAGGCTTTTAAGAGAGAGAGATTGCCCAAACCAACGCCCATATTTAAAAGCATAGGACCACCATTAGTATATAGGGGTGGGTATAGGGTGCTATTAAAAACCACATGAAGCTAAGCCACGGCTTCAGGCTAATACAATGTACAAAATTGGGGGGTTGTGGAAGCACTCATAAGGCTAAATCAAAGTATATTTAAGTATAATGGAAGTGCTACTTACAATGCACTTCCCTATATACTAATGGTGGTCCTATGCTTTTAAATATGGGCATAGGACCACCATTAGTATATAGGGAAGTGCATTGTAAGTAGCACTTCCATTATACTTAAATATACTTTGATTTAGCCTTATGAGTGCTTCCACAACCCCCCAATTTTGTACATTGTATTAGCCTGAAGCCGTGGCTTAGCTTCATGTGGTTTTTAATAGCACCCTATACCCACCCCTATATACTAATGGTGGTCCTATGCTTTTAAATATGGGCGTTGGTTTGGGCAATCTCTCTCTCTTAAAAGCCTTAACTGGCGGGGGAGGATCTAGGCTCCAGAGTGAAACCAATGTTCCACAAACACTGAATACAGGTAATGCTATTATGCAGAGAATTGTCTTTTTATATTATAACCTGAGAATAAACAAGTTAGGGACCGCCATATGGGGTTTACCTTGACGTGGTATGGTGGCTTTTCAACTTTATGATCATAACTTTGTAACTAAAAAACCCCTGTTTTTGTAAACACATGCACTTGCATTTATACTGAATTGCTTATGAAACAGGGGCCCAGGGAAGTGCATTGTAAGTAGCACTTCCATTATACTTAAATATACTTTGATTTAGCCTTATGAGTGCTTCCACAACCCCCCAATTTTGTATATCATGTAAGAGAGTCTCATTTAAACGCCAGTGAGCCTCTCGAGGAAGGATTTTGAATAAGTCTAAAGTCAAAGTTATAGGGGCATGATCTGACCATGAAATGGGTAGTATTTCCGCTGAAAATCGTAAGCGAAGAGCCGAATGTGAAATATGAAAATAATCAACGTGGGTGTAGACCTTGTGTACTGGGGAGTAAAGGTAAATTGCCTCTCCATAGGATGTTTGATGCGCCAAGCATCGAATAACTGAGCTTGTCCTTTCTACAGCATAATGGGTGGGGACTTTAACCTAGCGTTTTCCCAAATGTCGGATAGATCTCAACCTGCCCCAGATCAGACAGCCCACAACATGTCTAAATTATTCAGACAAATTCTAAGACAAGCTCAGTTATTCGATGCTTGGCGCATCAAACATCCTATGGAGAGGCAATTTACCTTTTACTCCCCAGTACACAAGGTCTACACCCACGTTGATTATTTTCATATTTCACATTCGGCTCTTCGCTTACGATTTTCAGCGGAAATACTACCCATTTCATGGTCAGATCATGCCCCTATAACTTTGACTTTAGACTTATTCAAAATCCTTCCTCGAGAGGCTCACTGGCGTTTAAATGAGACTCTCTTACATGATATACAAAATTGGGGGGTTGTGGAAGCACTCATAAGGCTAAATCAAAGTATATTTAAGTATAATGGAAGTGCTACTTACAATGCACTTCCCTGGGCCCCTGTTTCATAAGCAATTCAGTATAAATGCAAGTGCATGTGTTTACAAAAACAGGGGTTTTTTAGTTACAAAGTTATGATCATAAAGTTGAAAAGCCACCATACCACGTCAAGGTAAACCCCATATGGCGGTCCCTAACTTGTTTATTCTCAGGTTATAATATAAAAAGACAATTCTCTGCATAATAGCATTACCTGTATTCAGTGTTTGTGGAACATTGGTTTCACTCTGGAGCCTAGATCCTCCCCCGCCAGTTAAGGCTTTTAAGAGAGAGAGATTGCCCAAACCAACGCCCATATTTAAAAGCATAGGACCACCATTAGTATATAGGGGTGGGTATAGGGTGCTATTAAAAACCACATGAAGCTAAGCCACGGCTTCAGGCTAATACAATGTACAAAATTGGGGGGTTGTGGAAGCACTCATAAGGCTAAATCAAAGTATATTTAAGTATAATGGAAGTGCTACTTACAATGCACTTCCCTATATACTAATGGTGGTCCTATGCTTTTAAATATGGGCATAGGACCACCATTAGTATATAGGGAAGTGCATTGTAAGTAGCACTTCCATTATACTTAAATATACTTTGATTTAGCCTTATGAGTGCTTCCACAACCCCCCAATTTTGTACATTGTATTAGCCTGAAGCCGTGGCTTAGCTTCATGTGGTTTTTAATAGCACCCTATACCCACCCCTATATACTAATGGTGGTCCTATGCTTTTAAATATGGGCGTTGGTTTGGGCAATCTCTCTCTCTTAAAAGCCTTAACTGGCGGGGGAGGATCTAGGCTCCAGAGTGAAACCAATGTTCCACAAACACTGAATACAGGTAATGCTATTATGCAGAGAATTGTCTTTTTATATTATAACCTGAGAATAAACAAGTTAGGGACCGCCATATGGGGTTTACCTTGACGTGGTATGGTGGCTTTTCAACTTTATGATCATAACTTTGTAACTAAAAAACCCCTGTTTTTGTAAACACATGCACTTGCATTTA
This sequence comes from Xenopus laevis, assembly GCF_017654675.1. Taxonomy (NCBI): domain Eukaryota; kingdom Metazoa; phylum Chordata; class Amphibia; order Anura; family Pipidae; genus Xenopus; species Xenopus laevis. Next base: position 57,456,829 of record NC_054382.1, on the reverse strand, counting down.
TACTGAATTGCTTATGAAACAGGGGCCCAGGGAAGTGCATTGTAAGTAGCACTTCCATTATACTTAAATATACTTTGATTTAGCCTTATGAGTGCTTCCACAACCCCCCAATTTTGTATATCATGTAAGAGAGTCTCATTTAAACGCCAGTGAGCCTCTCGAGGAAGGATTTTGAATAAGTCTAAAGTCAAAGTTATAGGGGCATGATCTGACCATGAAATGGGTAGTATTTCCGCTGAAAATCGTAAGCGAAGAGCCGAATGTGAAATATGAAAATAATCAACGTGGGTGTAGACCTTGTGTACTGGGGAGTAAAAGGTAAATTGCCTCTCCATAGGATGTTTGATGCGCCAAGCATCGAATAACTGAGCTTGTCTTAGAATTTGTCTGAATAATTTAGACATGTTGTGGGCTGTCTGATCTGGGGCAGGTTGAGATCTATCCGACATTTGGGAAAACGCTAGGTTAAAGTCCCCACCCATTATGCTGTAGAAAGGAGATTGTTGTTGGGCTTTAGCAACTACCTTTTTCAGAAATCGCACTTGTCTTTTGTTCAGTGCATATGCATTGATTAATAACACTTGAACTTTGGCATATGTGCCTGTCAACTGTAAATAATGACCATTTGGATCTGTGAGGACCTGGTCGACTGAAAATGGGCAGTCTTTATGGAAGAGAATAGCAACTCCTGCTTTTTTATGAGGACCAGAGGAGTAAAAGGCATTGGGATAAAATTTAGAGCTAAGTTTACATGTGCCGTCTCTTGAAAAATGAGTTTCCTGAATAAGGCTATATCAGCCCGTGAATCTTTAAGTTCCTTCAAGGTCAGGTATCTTTTTTGTATACTGTTAAGACATTCAACATTGATGGAAATAAACTTAGCCATAAGTATATGTTTGGTGGTCTAGTAGTGAAATTTGTAGCTTCTGCATTATGTTGCATAGAGAGTTCAGTCGACCAGAATCCTCAACCATCTCCCATGGTAACTTACAAATTCTAGGTTTACGTATTGTAAATATCCAACTATGCATTAACCTATAATAGTCTAAAGTAATACATTTTTGCTGATTATTAGAAATTCAATAGGACCCGACATGGTAGAAAAATAACATTTGTAGGAATAAAACAGAGAGTAAACAAAGGATCAACATTAATTGAAAGATAAGGTAAATACTTTCCAATATTCCTGAACTCTCTCAGGATCAACCTTAACTGCTATGAAGATGTTCAAATATAACAATGACGTTGACTTTAAGCCTACAGCCAAGGAGGAGCAATCAGGCGCCTCGGATAAGGGGGATAGGTTACCGTGTCACAGAAAGTCATTAATGGAAGTTGGTTCCACAAGAGTAGTTGTCCGACTGTTGTGTAAACAAAATCTCCGTGACAAAAATTGAGCCTATGATGTGTCATAGAGATCTTTATACAATGATTTAAGCAGTGTCTCTTCAAGCGTCCCGAGATGGTGATGGGCTCAGGGCTAGTTTTGGTGATGCATTTTGTCGTTGTATCGTGAGCCACTCTGTCAGGATCCACCTTAACTGCTATGAATATAACAATGGCATTGACATTAAGCCTACAGCCAAGGAGGAGCAATCAGGCGCCTCGGATAAGGAGGATAGGTTACCGTGTCACAGAAAGTCATTAATGGAAGTTGGTTCCACAAGAGTAGTTGTCCGACTGTTGTGTAAACAAAATCTCCGTGACAAAAATTGAGCCTATGATGTGTAATAGAGATCTTTATACCATGATTTAAGCGGTGTCTCTTCAAGCGTCCCGAGATGGTGATGGGCTCAGGGCTAGTTTTGTTGATGCAATTTGTCGTTGTATCGTGAGCCACTCTGTCAGGATCAACCTTAACTGCTATGAAGATGTTCAAATATAACAATGGTGTTGACGTTAAGCCTACAGCCAAGGAGGAGCAATCAGGCGCCTCGGATAAAGGGGATAGGTTACCGTGTCACAGAAAGTCATTAATGGAAGTTGGTTCCACAAGAGTAGTTGTCCGACTGTTGTGTAAACAAAATCTCTGTGACAAAAATTGAGCCTATGATGTGTCATAGAGATCTTTATACCATGATTTAAGCGGTGTCTCTTCAAGCGTCCCGAGATGGTGATGGGCTCAGGGCTAGTTTTGGTGATGCATTTTGTCGTTGTATCGTGAGCCACTGACGTTCAAAAGTCACTGATGGGCCCTCAGGAGATGAGGAGCGTTTTGGTGAAACCGAATCTTTGAGTGTCAGACCAAGTGCTTTCAGGAATCTGGTGATATTTTGTGGATTCTGCAGTGTATGTATGGGCTGCTCGATTAACCACCAGTTTAAATGGGAATCCCCACCTATAGGGTACCCCATGTTCTCTGATTTTATGCGTGACTGGTCTCAGGTCTCTGCATTTAGTCAGTAATAGGAGATATGTCTGTAAAGATCTGTACTTTATGGTTGCGAAATTCCACTGTGCTGATTGATCTGGTTTTTGTCAGTATGAGCTATTTACTCTGATAATAGTGGAAACATGCGACTATGTCACTTGGTGGTTTCGGTGGAAGTGGTTTAGGGCCTAGGAAGCGATGAGCCCTATCAAAACGCCACATGTCATTTGGGGCATCTGGACATACGTGCATACATAAATCTTTAAGTTAGATTGGGAGGAGTGCAATCTCCTCTAGGATGCCACTGAATCTGAGATTTTGTCTGCGTGATCTTCACACATGTCCCGCAGCATGAACACTTCCCCTTTAAGAGCCTCATTATCTTCTTCAATGTTTATCAAATGCTGGGCTATATCATCTGTGTATGTTTCTAGTTTGTCTGTCCTGTCTTCTAGGTCTGTCACCTCCTTCTGTATCTCTTTTACAACCACTTTCACTGCTGCAGCAACTGTCTGTGTGATAGTGTTTGTCAATGCAGACTGCAAATGAGCCAACTGGTCTGCTAATATCTGCGTTGTAACTGGCAGTTCAGTTTGTTGCTGGGATAGGACAGTATTTGAGAGAAAATGCTGTGGTGACTGATGTGAGGGAGTCAGGGATGGTGAATTACTCACAGACTGATCCGGAGAGGCCGCGGCGTGAGAGGGGCCTGAAGGTGCGTCATCAGAGTCATCGCCATCTTGGGTAGCATGTCTCGTTTGGCAGTTCGTGTTTTGTGGAGATACGGCAACATTGTGGTAAGCTGTTCTAGGGCTCACCGTCTTCCCATATCTTGGCTTCACAGGCGTCTGCCCCGTTCTGAATTTTTAGCTTTTAGATGCTTAATTACGGGGGTTTTTAAGGTTCCGTTACGCAGAGCTCTTACTCTGTGAGACTGTTCAGCAGCATGGCTAAAGATCTCCCCCCTATATGTTACATTTTTAAACAGCCTACTACAATAAGGGCTCTTCCATTTGGGTCACACCACTCATCTGTCACCACAAGGTGAACATCATTTTTAGCTAGAATAGTGACTCTAGCAGTTTTGGTTGCGCGGAAGCTACTCGTATGACTGGATATTTAGAGTTGTGGAGTTGTATTGGGTTACGCTTTCTAAAATGTGCCTCTTGTAGTCAAATTAGATCCAGTTCTTGGATTCAAGCTTCATTCTAGAGTTTAGATCTGTTATATGGCAAGTTTAAGCCTTGTACATTAAGTGACATACATTTCATATGCATTTTAAACTATTGGTGACAGCTGTGCGGTGACCCATATGACTATTAATGCCCTTATGTACCTTGGTATATTTGGGTGACGTGAATAAAATTATAACCTAAACATTCTATAAACATTGAAGTGCCTTCAAAATTGTTAGTAAAGAAAGGGGAAAAAAAAATAACATTAATAACGTTAACTAGGTAGCGTAGCTAACTGGAACGTGCCTTTTTCCCGGTGTTAACCAGCAATAGACATATAATCCCATGTGGGGGGAGGCAGTAGCATCTGCAATGTTAAGGCATGTTAAGTTTGTAGTGTCGTCTCTTTAACAGTTTTACCTGGTTCCATGGCAGTAGTAAAACAAAATTAAGAACACTTGTATTACTTAGATTTAAATTCGAACATTTGACTCATGGCTTTAATTGTGGTTCCTATGTACAGTAGATTAGAGCACTGACTTTAGATCCTTTACCGTGCCCGCAAGGTCTGAGCAAAAGTTTGCTCGAAGTTCCACTAGAGTTCCTTTAAATTCGGGTAGCAATATTGTGTTGGCTGCACTTTGCTCTGACCTGTGTGTGCTGTGTGTACGTTCCAGACTTACAGGCTCCAGTGTGGATGTTTGTAGCTGTGAGCACATGGCGCCACCATCTTGACTGTCTTCAGAGTGTTGGGCCATGTCTGGGTTTTCCTACCATAGAACTCGGTGAGCTTCATTGATGGCTCATTGCCCTATTTGACCATGTTGATGGAGTGTTGATCTATCACTCAACTCTATTAGTGTGCCTTTTTAGGGACAATCTCCGGTAGATAGAGCCTTAATGTGCAGGAGCTGTTACTGCGCGCTGCTACTCCATTAAGGACCAAGTCTCGATCCCTACATTGACAATTTTGATGAGTCCATGTTTTTGTTTACTTAGGTGATTTTTGCAATTTCTTTAAAATGTTGTACAATTTTACAATAACTTTATCCTTTGTGTGAGGCACTTATAACTACTAAAACCATAAAATATTAAAATGTTCAAAAATATTTGACTGGCAGTTTATGTGCTGTCTTTTATTCAGTAAAATACTATAAAAAACTATAATTTAATGTAAGGTGAATACAGCCATTTCCAAAGTCTCTACATGACACAGGAACTTCAAACTTCCCTGTTACTACTGTTAATATTGAGTGTCTAAATCACTGGTCCCCATCTAAATGTCAATTAAAAAAAAAAGAAAAAATTTGGAATCATTTATCATTACTGAACTAATATGTCATTTCTGTTTAGTTAAGAAGCAGCATAGTGCAACATAACCTTGCATAGTATGATGTTCATAAATTGTTCCAGCAAGAATTAAGGTTATTTTAATTATTTTTTTTCTTTTGGCATCTATAGCAAAATATAATGAGAAATTAAACTAGAGACATGGGGGCAAATTCACTAAGATGCGAAGTTGCGCCAGGCGCAACTTCGCCGCACTTCGCCAGGCGTAGTTTTGCCAGCGCTTCGCAAATTCACTAAAATCCGAAGTTGCGCACAGGGGTAGCGTAAGGTTGCGGAGTTGCGCTAGCGTTGTTTCGCTATATAAAGCGAAGTTGCGCTAGCGAAGGCTAATTTGCATGCGGCGTGAAATTCAAATTTCAATGGAGGAACACGTATCTGCACTACAAATGCCTAGAAAACCTTCAAATCTGCAAATAAAAATTTTATTTTGCCCTACACATGTGCCCACTGTCTAGGTAAGTTGCCATGAGTCAGGAAATGTAGGGGGGAGGAAGGGGAGCCCCAAAAAATTTTCGATCTTTTTCAGCCTATCAGCCATCATGTAGAAAACACGCCAGCGTTTTTTGGGACTTAGAAAAAAAATTTGACTTTTTTTAAACAATCCCTATCTACTCTATTGCGCTTCGCCAGGTCTGAGGTGGCGAAGGAAGTCTAGCGTAAAAGGTAGCGTTCACTACACTGCGCAAGTTAGTGAATTTGCGTAGTTTCGTCGCTAGCGAAGATTCGCCTGGCGTAAGGTTGCGAAGTAACACTAGCGAAACTACGCCAGCGTTCGTTAGTGAATTTGCGCAGTAGCGAAAATGCCAAACGCTAGCGAATTAACGCTAGCGTTCGGCGCTTTGCGCCTTAGTGAATTTGCCCCATGGTGTCTGGTAGTTTGTAATTCTTAATTTGTACTTCTATAGATTCCAGTTTGAATTAGCCGCACATGTTTAATGTGTTGCCAGTTGCTTCAATCCAGCTATAGAACAGTAATTTACTAAAATAATATCTTTTTACATTCTTAAGGGCAACTAGCTAACAAAGAACTTCCAATCTCACTGACCCTAGGGGAAGTGTCTGACCCTTTATTAAGACCTTGGAGCTCTCAAATATAGGAAGATTTAAATTAAAAGGTGGCTATTATAAATATAAGAACACTCACATACTGAAAAGGCATGATCAAAGAGTTCAAAAGTAAAACTGGATTTAATTCCGATCATCTCCTGGGCCTTTGTGAAGATGTGTGAAAAGAACTAAAGTACAACTGCAAATTAATATATTGTTAAAATTAGTGAAAAAAAAGTTTTTTTACGCCGGTGACGGAATCGACACAGACGACAATTATAGATGCCGGCGACGATTGACGGACGCCCATTGACTTTAATTTGAGTTGACGCCGGTGCCCATTTTGACACCGGTGAATTGATACCGGCATCAAAATCGGCATTTCACAAATTTTTCACCCGTTTGCCAAATTTCAGAACAAATTCACCCATCACTAGTTAAAATAGTAAGGAGTATTATGCATGCAATACAATTCTGTCCTCATAGTGTCTGAACACATATCTTTTTTGGCCACGTTGCCCTTGAAACTGTTTATTCTATCATCTCTATATACAATTGTATATTCCACAGTGTAAAACAGGGAGATGATTGTACAGTTGTCCATGGATTTCTGAACAGTGCCTCTTTTGAAATATGTATCTCTTGGGGTTTTCCCAATAGGATTGTGTTCTCCCATCATCTTTTGTTAACGTCAATAAAAAAAGAAGTATCACAAAAAAAAAGGAGATAACTATTCAATTCACCTTTATCCTCCTTCTGAATTGGTTAAAAAATTACCCTTTAGGTCGATACTTTCTATTCCAAGTTTTAGCCTGCTGTGAATTATTATAGCTGAATCACATAAACCTCTGCAAATAGAAGTTTATAATGGAAACACTGACACAATTGGGAATGGTGCTGTTGTAATTAAAAGGGGTAATAGACTGTTACAAACAATTGCTATATTGAAAAATGTTTCCCTTTCATTCCTAATTCAAACTGTGTGTATTTGCTTGCCATTTAATTAAGATAAATTATTTTATAGAGGGGGCGTGGCCGGGTGGCAAAGGAGTAAGACGTGTTTGTGTGGAGCTCCGTTCTGCCGATCGTTAGCAAACTGATCCTGCGTGTTACATCGAGATGGGGAAGCATGGCAAGGTGAACACATCCTCAGGCTCTACTAAACATAAAGACTCGGCGCTCACTGGCGGCATTAAACAATTTTTTCCGCAGTCTCAAGAACCTGCCGAACAACAGGTGGAAAACAATATGGCGGACGCACCTACTACGAGTCCGGATGACTGCGCAATGACTGACGATGCGCCTGAGGTAAGCGGGAACCTGGAAAGGATCCGAGCTATACTAGCCCAACTGCCACAAAAATTTGCAAAACTGGGGCACTGATCTTAAGAACACGATATTTTCTGAGATGGCAGCTCTCAAGCAGGATATCATTTTGATCCAGGACTCACTTGATGAGTTAGAGGACAGGCTAACTAAGATGGGCTCTGACACCAATGCCAACACCAAATCTATCCTCAAATTTGACCAGGCCATATTAGATGTGAGAAGGCACACGGATGACTTAGAGAACAGGAGTAGGAGAGGTAATATTCGCATACGCAGTGTTCCTGAAAATATACCCAATGGGGAACTTCGGGAATTGGCCACAAAACTGTTTTCTGAAGTACTGAATGACGCAGCTAAGCCAACTATAGCGATTGAACACATACACAGACTTGGAGTACAAAGGGGAACAACCCCTAGAGACGTTCTTTGTTGTTTAGCACGTTTCGAACTTAAAGAAAGGATTTTACAAAAAGCAAGGGACGCAGATGGCATTTACTTTGAGGAAAATACCATTCATTTGTACCAAGACCTAGCCGCATCCACCTTTACTCAAAGACGCCTCTTAAAGCCAATTACATCTTCTTTAAGGGAATGTGGCATTTCTTACAAATGGGGCTTCCCCTTTGCCCTCTTGGCGCATAACGGAGGCAAAATATTTGCTCTTCGCTATCCAGTGGATGCTTCCTTATATTGTCAACAGCTGGACATTCCTCCTGCGGATGTTTCGAAATGGCGTTACTATATTTTAGGTCCTCCTGATGATGACCCAATGGCTATGGCTTCAGACGGTCTGTCTACTCCTTCTCGACTGAGGGAGCACACCCCTTCCAGGCAATGACGCAAAAGATTTAATACTCAATCTCTCCTGCACGGCTGCCGAGCAATCCCACCATTAAACGGCAATTGTAAATTTTGATTCTACAATCATCTCATGAGTTATTGCTAGCTTATATTTTTGATTGTTATTGTTTTGTATTTAGCCAGACAAGTCATGCTTATTACTGTTGTGTTTTTTGCATGTGGTTTCTAATGGGACACATGGAGCACATCCCGAGGCCCCTTGGGGCAAATTCACTAAGATTGCGTAAGATTGCGAAGTTGCGCTAGCGTTGATTCACTAAGTGAAACGAAGTTACGCTAGCGAAGGTTAATTTGCATACGGCAGCAAATTCAAATTTCAATGGAGGAATACGTATCAGCACTACAAATGCCTAGAAAACCTTCAAAACATCAAACAAAAATTTTATTTTGCCCTACACATGTGCCCACTGTATAGGTAAGTTGCCATGAGTCAGGAAATGTAGGGGGGAAGGAGGGGAGCCCCAAAAATTTTTTCGATCTTTTTCAGCCTATCACTCATAATGTAGAAAACACGCCAGCGTTTTTTGGGACTTAGAAAAAAATTTGACTTTTTTTGAAGCAATCCCTATCTACTCTATTGCGCTCCGCCTGGTCTGAGGTGGCGAAGGAAGTCTAGCGTAAAAGGTAACGTTCAGTACACTGCGCGCGTTAGTTAGTTACGTCCGTAGTGAAAATTCGCCAGGCGTAAGGGTGCGAAGTAACACTAGCGAATCTACGCCAGCGTTCGTTAGTGAATTTGCGCAGTAACGAAAATGCCAAACGCTAGCGAATTAACGCTAGCGTTCAGCGCTTCGGCGCTTAGTGAATTTGCCCCTTTGTCTGTTTCCTACTTTCCCCTCCCCCCTTTTTTTTTCTTCCCTTCTTCTTTCTCTCTCTACTGCTTTCTCATCTTCCCCCCCCCCTGTTTCCCCCTTCTCCTCCCTTTAATCCCCCTTTATCATTTTCATTTTCCCCTCTTTAGGCTTTCGGGTTGTGCCCCTGTAAAATTACAGTTTTGCTACTGTGTCTCAGCACCCCACTCATAAGGTGTTGGTCTAGCTTCAAGCGTGAATTGACTTCCTGGTATGAATGTTATGGTTTATTTTTGCAGAGGGGATTTATTATGACTTGCTGATAGATTGCTGAAGCTATTAGACCCCATATGTTTACATTTCCCCATTTAATCTTAATTTTTAGCGGCAGGATCAAACTACTTTTATGCATGAGACTCCACTCTAGTTATGGTGTATATAGAATTATAGTTCAACTCCTACACCTCTGACACCCCTCAAGGAGGTAACTCCATACACCACACGTACTGTCCGAAAAGGCAGACCCTAGGGTCTCCCTGTGGTTATTTTTTCTTTTTGTATCATAGTTTCCATTTGGAATTTGTTCTCCCTATTGGAGATTGTTATTTAATCCCTACCCAGGCTTATAGGCAATACTGCAATGATTCCTAGCGCTTCTACTTCTATCCCCCTGAAACGCAAACAGACACTGAATCTCTATACGATTAATACAAATGGGCTTAATTCACCTTGGAAAAGGAAGGCATTGTTACAAGAGATGAAAGCAAAAAACGTTCACGTTGCATTGTTACAGGAAACACATTTTAAGGAAAATCACGTGCCAAAGTGGTATGACTCCGTTTTTCTCAAATCATTCACAGCACTCCACAGGCCACTAAAGTTAGAGGCACTGCGATTGTGCTGGCAAATAACTTAGAATTTAAGATTGTGGGTACTGAGTCAGACCCATTAGGTAACTACACCTTTGTTAAAGGGACCATCCATTCTACCAAATATACCTTTGCCTCAATTTACCTGCCGAATAAGGAACAGAACACTACTATGGAACAGATCTATAACAGGCCTTTGGGATTTGCAGAAGGCACTTTATTTATAGACGGGGATTTAAATACCCCATTGGACCCTGGAATTGACTGCTCTTCAGGTAAATCCTCTCTACCATACAAACAAATTAAAAAACTGAAGACTCCATTGCATTCTCTACGAGTGGTAGATGGATGGAGAGCAATCAATCCAACGGTTAAAGACTACAAACACTATTCTCACAGCCAAAATACTCATAGTCGGATTGACTATATTCTGATTTCTCATGAATACAGACATAGGTCCGATTGCATGGTCTGACCATGCTTTTGTGTTTTTAAGCATTTCGCTATCCACCTCCAACACAAAGCAATTCACATGGAAATTGAACGGTAGCCTTCTGCAGAATCCAGAGGTTTTAAAAAGTTTGACTACGAACACGAAAGAATGCTATTATGGAATGGGAGGCTTACAAATGCTATATAAGGGGCATCCTGATACAATTTGGCGCAAAACTAAAATGTGACAAAACTAAAAAGAAACAAGAATTAATACAGAAAATTCAGCGAATTGATACAGCCCACAAAGCCTCATAGTCACCTCAATTACTAGCTGAACTGACGCAGGTTAGATTAGAACTTAAGACATTAATACAAGCAGAGACAGACCGTGCTGCTTTTGCTCTTCGCAAATTATATTATGGTCATGGTAATAAGTGCAGCCATTTGCTAGCTAGAGCACTCAAAGCTAAAGAACACAAAAATCATATTTTCCATCTGAAAGACCCCAAAGGTTATCTACACAATTCACCCAAGGGAATTCATAAAGTTTTGGTGGACTTCTATCGAGATCTGTATAATATACATGACACACATCACAGCCCCTCCCATCAGTCTAATGCTGCCCCAGATGATCCTCACGTGGATTACCTAGAGTCTTCTAATATGTCAAAAGGAGATCCTGATTGGCTACAGTCAATAGAAAATGACATTACAGCTTTAGAATTGGAACGAGCTATCAAGGATACTCCAGCTGGAAAATGCCCAGGGCCAGATGGGTTTTCTATGGCTTTTTACAAAATCTTAATGCCCCATGTAATCCTTCCGCTTACTAGAGCATATAATGCGATCAGTAAGGGACATTTCTGGTCCCCCACTTCGCTACAGGCACATATTAGTCTTATACTTAAAAAAGGAAAGGACCCTGCTTCTCCCACCAGTTATAGGCCAATTTCCTTAATTAATAATGATGTCAAATTAATGTCCAAAATCATAGCAACACGTCTCAAACCTGGTTTAGCTGATACACTTGGATCAAGCGGGGTTTCTCCCTCGTAGGGAAGCAAGAGATAATTTGAACAAAATTGGTAATATTATTGCTTTGGCTAAAAACCATCGAGCCCCCCTCTTTCTCCTGTCCACCAATGCCGAAAAGGCATTTGACAGGGTAAGATGGGGTTATATGTTCTAATGTCTTCAGTATATAGGCATGGGCCCAATTGTCATGAAATGGATCACGTCCCTGTACACGGAGTTGACTGCTAAAATCAAGATAAATAACTCTCTCTCAGAATCTATCTCACTTCATAATGGTACCAGGCAGGGGTGCCACTATCGCCCTTTCTGTTTATATTATCTTTGGAGCCTCTATTGTGTAAAATAAGATCTAATCCTAATATCCATGGTATTTCAGATGGCAAGATACAACACAAAATATGTGCATATGCAGATGATTTGCTTTTTACGCTCACACAACCTATTGTTACGCTGCCCCCAATTTGTTACTTGAAATAAAACACTGTAGCAGGTTAAGTGATTTTAAAATAAATTATGATAAGTCAAGTGCACTTAACATCAGCTTATCTCATACAACTTTTATGGCACTTAAGGATCAGTTTCCCTTTAAATGGGCAAAAGATAAACTTGTATATTTGGGTATCCAACTGACTCCGAATTTTACAGACTGGGCTCGTATTAATTACCTTTTTTTGTTACAGACTATCAAGAGCAATTTGAATGATTGGTCCAATAAGGCTTTGTCATGGTTTGGCAGAGTTAATACAATAAAAATGAATATTCTTCCACGATTGCTATATGTGTTTCAGGCCCTTCCGATGAAACCTCCGCCCGATTTCTTCAAACTTTTCAACTCCTTGATCCGGAACTTTGTATGGAATAACAAAAGCCCTCGGATAAAATTCAAAATTCTCACACGCCCTAAAACTAAAGGGGGTACTGGTTTACCGGATTTCAGCAAGTATCATCAGGCAAGTGTATTGCTAAGGATTTTGGATTGGATTTACCATGGCCACTCTAACGCTTGGGTCTCTATAGAGCAAACTTTTTCAGCACAGCCTTTGCAACTTCTTCCTTGGCTTTCTCCGAAAAATCGGAACACTGATTTAACACATCACCTTTCTACTTATGCCCTCAATGTTTGGGATATGCTCAGGGCAAAAAATGATCTTATGTTGGCAAAATCCCTGCTGACCCCTCTTGCACATAATGCTGACTTTCCTCCTCGTGTATCTAAGGGCTATCTGTCTCTTTGGCAACAAGGCACAATAACACAAATCTTTCATTTATGCCCCAAAGGAATTTTACCCCAATGGGTACAAATCAAAGAGTCATTACATCTATCGCGACAGAACTCTTTCGATACCAACAATTGGCGAGTTTTATTCGCCCTAAGCTCCCACTGACCTTGGCCACTTCTATTTTTACAACATTTGAAACCTTGTGTTGTCAAGCAGCTCCGGTCAGACGTAACATCTCATCCATCTACCGGATACTCTTAACAGGTACAGATGAGCGACTGCCTTCACAACCACATCTTGCAAAATGGGGCCACGACCTTAACCATCTGTTTTCTGAACAGGAACAAGAAGAGATGATCCTCAAATGCTGTACTGGTCCTAGGAGTTGCCGCATCTTGGAAAGCAACTATAAGATCCTGACAAGATGGTACAATACCCCTACTAAATTGAGCAAAATCTTCCCAGGGGTCTCGGATATCTGCTGGCGGTGTGGACTTGGTCGGGGCACATTGCTCCATATTTTCTGGGACTGTACAGTAATTCAGGAATACTGGACGCTGATTCTGTCCATATGCAAGGACCAGCTTAAACTGGATATCGAGATGACGGCGGCAGCAGTATTGTTGCACCACAATAACATTTCAACATACCTCTACAATAAATCTTTGGCTCAATATGCGTTGAATGCTGCAAAAATCCTGATTCCACGTAAATGGAAATCTTCATCAGTGCCTACAATCTCTGAATGGTGGACAGAATAGGAGGAGGTTCGAAAGTTTGAAGAAATCCATGTAGTAACCCAAACAGCTATTCGGAAACATTGGGCCACATGGCTACCGTGGACTCACTATATGGAAGGGGTTAGACCCGGTTGCTAAATTGGCTACCCTCTGCCGGACCATGACAGGGCCACCTTTTAGTTCAAACCATGCTTGCTACTATTTGCATTTGTTTGCTTAATTTGGTAATTTATCTTGTCTAACTGTATCTGTAATGTCAAACTGTTCACTTTCTACTGTGATTCGTTGCTTTTTCATAGTATATTGATAAGCCTGGACTGTTTACCCCCCCCTTTTATCCCCTTTTCTTATCCCCCTTTACATAATTTTTGATCAGGTTGCACTATACTAAGACTGTATATTACTGGCAACGTACCGAAGACAGATCTGTCTGATTTATGGAAGGATATATTGCTTAGCCTACGTCTGTGATTTTCTATTAATATGCAAGAGATGATAATTGCAGTAGCAACATACGTAATGTGTTTTAGCAATGTTAGGCTTATATGCTCTGTTTTCGATAATTATGCGCAATTGCTGTAATGTCTTTTTTGCTTGACAAAAAATATAGATTTTAAAAAAAAAATTATTTTATAGTTGTTCTGAGAATGTCGTATGGAAGAATTATTTAGTGTACATAACCTACAATATTCTCATAAACATGACCTTATATATTTACTGTGAATGCAATATGACATCATATATCAACACGTGTAACAATTTGTTGTACAATTATTAAGAATGACTGCAAAGTAGTTTACATATTTATTTACACACATCACAATATCCAGTTACATTTTAATATTAATATTATAGCTTTTGGTTATTTTTAAGAAGTACCAAATTAAAACGATATGGTTATTTCAAATATTTTTGTCAGGGTAGATCTATTATATGGAGTTGCTTATTTTTAATAAATGTTGTAATGTTATATGATGAATCCTTAATGATTCATTATATACGGTATAACTGAAAAGGCCACCTTTCCCAGAATATAATTATTTAAAGGTAAAAAGTCAGTTTCAGATTCATCATGGACTTCGCAATAATGACATATCATTTTCAATTAACATTACAAGGAGACTCCTCGATTGACTCTTCGCCTTCAGCTATCCCATTGAACCCCATTGTTACATACCGTAATGAGACACCAGGAGCCAGAAATTGTGAAAATGGCCACAGCATTTATTCACATTTTATCAAATAAATAAGACCTTGCCAGCCTCAACCCAAGGCAATATTCAAAGCCAGAATTCCAAGAGATGCTCTGCCGGTCCTCACTTGAGATCACCACTATGTCATTATATCCACCACTGAGTAGGCTGCCTCTACTAACAGAAAGGATGGCCCCAAACTCTGCTACGAGCATGAGCTGCATCTCCTATGATGAGAGTGGTTCAGCAGCCGTGCTGTCAGGCTGTCACCTAGCACAAGCAGTAGTAGCATCTGTATCAATAAACCCACTGTGCAGTCACATGAGAGAACCTCCTTTTTCCTTCTTCTTAATTTACCTGTGCAGTACTCTGGCAAGTTCCTACTGCCGCCCAAATTAAACTTAAAATACATTATCATATATCCTCTGTTTTGATCCAGAAGAAGGCAAAAAACCCAGCCTGAAGCCACTGCCAATTATGCCTCAAGAGGGAAAAAATTCCTTCCTGACCCCAATGGTTATCGGAAACATTCCCTGGATCAAGCATTTGACATTCATTAAAAATGAATAACAACATGCCAACTCTCTCATGTTTATACTTGTTTTAATTAGTCTCTCGGAAGTAATTCAAACATACCAGCTAGTATAAGCAAAGGTTTATTACATACATAGAATGAAGAAGAATATACATTACCGAATGAGTAAAAGAGCAAAGCAATCTACAACCAAGACTGGGAGATCCCGGAACAGTCAGCAGATTGAATCCCTTTTTATACTATATTGGGCTCGATATACGACATTGGGTTCAACAGTAGAACAGTTCTTTGTGTTATATTTTATACAGCTCTTTATCAAAGTATTGCGATGAGCTATTGGGTTTAATCAGAGTATTACCATGAGCCATTATTGAAAAAACTCCTATTAATACATTCCACCCTTTGGCTCCTGGTAATACACATAAAATACACTTCTTGTTCCCCCTTTTTTTTTTTTTTTTTTTTTAACTTCTCCAACATTATATCATGCCAATTTAAAATACATGCTTTGATAATGAATTGAATCCTCTGGTCTGTTAATCTCATTATTATAAAGAAATGTGCCGTCATTATAGGTGACAGAACTTTCATTGGCAAACGTATCATGCAACACATTAATAGCCTAAAATCAGGTAACCACTCAAATAACCAATCCCACAAACCCAGGAGTTTGAAAAAACTCCTATTAATACAATACTGTATAACTGTACTGAAACCACAATATAACAATACATGCAGGAATACATTCCCATTTGCTTGTCAGGAGCTACCTGGGATCGAACTCTGACCTATACACTCACAAGCTCCTGCGTTATTTCATTGAGCCACTGGAGACCTTTGGAATCTGATTCTACTGGTATGATTAAAGACTTTCTACCTTATACGTTTGCTCACCTCCTCCTTCTTGCTCTACCAGGTGTTGGTAATTTGTTAATTAAGGGCCTTTATAAGCCTGTTGCTAATGATACCCCGGTGCTTGATCATTGAAGCTCCCAAGCTAGATCCAGCATACTCCTTGTTCCTGTGACTCCTTGTTCCTGTGACTCCTTGTTCCTGTGACTCCTTGTTCCTGTGACTCCTTGTTCCTGTGACTCCTTGATCCTGTGACTCCTTGATCCTGTGACTCCTTGATCCTGTGACTCCTGATTCCTGCCTTGTTCCCTGTTCCTGTCCTTGTCCTGCCTAGTTCTCTGCTCCCTGCTTCCATTAACTATTGGATCTCCTGGTATTTGACCTTGACCTGTCTCTTCGACCATTCTCTGCCTTCTTCCTGCCCCTGACCTCGGCCAGATTACCAGACTATCCAAATTTGCCACCAGTTCTGACCTTTTGCCTATTCTTTGGATCACTCTTGCCTGCAGCCTGCCTCTGACCACTGACCCGGTAATAAGGCTTCTGTTTTTCTTGCAAATAACCAGTTGTGTTGCCTGCACTTAACTTTAATAAATCTTTCCACGCTACAACATGTTTCCTGTGTATCAGCACCTCAAAAACCTGCTGTTTCCATGTTACACAGCACCTAGGCTCTTACCTGTAAACCAAGCCTGAAATTTGCTTATTAATAGATAATCTGACAACATAAAGAGAAACTCCTGACATTTCACAAAATATACAAAAAGGGGGGGGGGGTTGGGATGTTTCTACCTACTCAGAAGATAAGTAAGTGAACTGCTTCTTCCCCTGACATCACAGCCCTGTCTTTCTCTGACCCCCCTTGGTTTTTTTGCCTGCCTTAAATCATTGCTTCTCACCCAATCACAGCTACATCTGCTTTTAAATATAAACCAGTGTAATCTGGCTGCTGGTCATTTGGATCCCTTGTCATGCAGCCCCTGCATTTATAGCTCCAGGGCTTTCCTTTGGAATTCATGAAAAGAGGGCAATTTCATTATTGGTACCAATGCCAGAGTTTTATTAGTAGGTATTTATTTTTATACAACTTTTTTGGTGTAAATTTAAACCCTATTCTTCTATAAATATGTTGTTTTGCAAGTACAATTTTGCTAGAACAACATAGCTACTTTCTGTGGCATACACTTTCTTTGCAGTTTTGCTACACGGTTTCTTTTAAAACCCCAACATTTTCAGATATTATGAGAAGCTAACATTTTTTAGGTGGTTATTGTAATCACTTCTTTGCACTTTTCAAGCATGGGCAGTTCTGTCATCAGAATTCAAGGTTTAATCCACTGTATTTGAGGACATGGCACCCCCAATTTATGGGGCAGATGAGTGGTTTTTCACAGCTGTGAATTTTTTTCCCTGCAGTATCTGTGTGTTCCAGTTTATTGCATTCATCTGGTTGTAACACACTGAGAAGTTTTTATGAAGCATAACTGTACCTCCGTGTGCAGTTAAGTCATATACACTATATTATTGCGAACCATTTGTTAGTCATGAATGAAAAGGTAAAGCTTTTCGTGGTTAAAGAATCTGCTGCAAAAGAAATAAAGCTGTATGTTTTTTATTTGTTTATGTGGTAGGATGATCAATGTGTACAGTTAAAAAACAATGCACACCTAAAGCAGGAAATGTTGCTAGGCCGATGGGTGAAGCTGCAAGAAGAGCCGCGTTTGCCAGCAAGCAATTAGGTACCAGGGACTGCAAATAGCTACCTCGGGTAACTTAAATAGCCAAATTCACATTTTTTTGTGGCAGCCCTGACACAGCCTGACTGCAAGGTGTCCTGATATGACATACATAAAATGTGAGTATCTAAGTGGAAAAAAAATTAACAGATAATAATAAATTTAACCTTGAATAATAGTTTGTTTCTAAACTAGACTGAACACTTATCAATAACTAAAGTTAAAGAATTACACTGTTCCCTTGGTTTTAGAGAGCACAAACCATGGTCAAAGGACCATGAGTTAGGTACTGTAAGTTTCGCTTCATCTTTAGTCATCTCCTGCCAAGCTAAAAGAGTGATTTCTAGGGAAATGTGAAAAACAGCTCAAGTAAATATGAATTCATTTTAAATGTTTTTCCTGTACAAAAATCAACTGATTTGGGTTTATTTTCATGTTTATTATAGAGTAGGTTATCAAATGTCTTTGCTCTGCAACACTCCATTTTCTTTCTGTAGCTTATGCGTGCTGTGTGATGCAAAGCAAGAGGGGCAGGGATTTCACAAAGGCAACCACAAGCTTACAACTTCAGGGTTTTAGGGCATAATTTATAGTAAAATTTTATTATCTGATGTATAAAAAAATAATATGCATTTTTCAAGAATTTCAAGGCCTCTGGCAAGCACAACTGCAAAAGGCTAGTTTGGATGCAAAATCAAAAGAGAAAAAATCTGCATCTCCAAGGGGCAGGTGAATTTTCTAATGAAGAAAATTCAAATTTCGAGCTATTTTTTGTGTACTTCAAACAAGGAATAGTCCAAATTCGATTTGATTTCGAAAAAAAAATAAAAAAACTTGAATATATCGAAATTTATCATGTACTGTCTCTTTAAAAATTTGACTTTGACCATTCGCCATCTAAAACCTGCCACATTACTGTTTTAGAATATGGGGGACCCTCCTAGAACCTATTTGGAGTCAATTGGTGGACTTTGAAAAATCAAAGTTTTTTTGGGAAAAACTTTGAATCAAATTTGAACGAATGCGCTATTCCTTCGATTCGAATTCGGCTGAATACGGACCTATTCCATCGAAAACGGACCTACTCGACCAAAAAAAAAAACTTTGACTTCATTTCGGTTGGTCTTTTTGAATTCGAATTTCAACGTTTTTTCAATTCGAAATTTGACCCTTGATAAATATGCCCCAAGTGTGTATTTTTTTTATTCAAATACTAATGGAGTTTTTTTCACCGTTACCATCTCCCTCAAATTTTTCTCATATATGATCTACTCATATTGTCATATTTTTATATAATGGGCTCATTCCTTTTCCCTGGCTGCTGACTGTCTAGGAAATGGAATGAGATCAACTGTAAAATAAAAGTAGTTACTATTACTGTTCTGCAAGATTTAATACTAACTACATGTATAGAATCTAGACAATAGGAGTATTATCTGGAACACTTGTGACCAGAGGTTTTCCAGATAAGGAATCTTTCTGTTATTTTTGACACAATACCTTAAGTCTGCTTGATAAATCCAAAAGGATTGCCACCAATATGTATTGATCCAACTAAGCTGGTATCAAGTAAAAGGTACTGTTTTATTATTATAGAGAAAAAATAAATCATTTTTAAAACAGAGCTTTCTGGAGAACAGGTTAGGCTTTCAGATAAGGATTCCCATACTTGTAAAACTATTGGAGTACATTTTCAACAGAAATTATATATACTGATTGATGTTGAGCACCGGTGAGAAGGGCCGCCTCAGGACTCAAAGAAGAGGAGAATGAAGAAGACCTGAACACCAATGGTCTTTTTTTTCTCTTTGTTTAAACCCCCTGACCACCAATGGTTTTTATATAACTTTTATGGGGATCCTGTCCACCAATTTTTTTTAACTTATGGGGGGCCCAGGCCACCAATGTTTTTTTTTAACTCATGGGGGGACCTGGCCACCAATGACTTTTTTTTTTTTAACTAGTGAGGGGGTCTGGCTACCAGTGGTATTTAATTTGTCGGGGGGCCCAGGCCACTAACTTTTTTTATAACTTGTGGAAGGGGGGCCTGTAGGGCTTTTTATAACTTGTTGGGGTGTTTTTACTGTTTTAGCTCGGATGAATATGTGTTTTTTTATTGTGGTGGGCAGGATCTGGGGTGGGGCTTTGGGTAGTGCTAGGGAGGGGATTAGCAGGCCCAGAAAATTTTGTTGTACACAGCCCCGGGATTTCTGATGGCAGCCCTGCCGGTGAGCATTGTCCCTTGTATGAGACTCTTCCTATTTACTTATATCCAAACAATTAGTGCTGATAGTGTTCCTGTTAGCTTATATTCTGGACTGTCCAATACTGCTTAGTTCCTTGTATATTTTCCTTTATTTTTTAAATGCTGGATAGCATATTATTTATTCAAATGTGACTGAATAAATAATGTGAAAGTAGAGGTAGATTATTTTTTCCTTATGCATAGCAAAATTGTTGTCTTTATTACTAATTGCAATGAAACTGTTGGAACAGATGCATTAAATATAAATCAGCACTAAAATTAATGTTTAATAATGGTACTGTATTATCTTACCAATAATAACAAAGGGAACAGTGATAAAAGGCGCTAAGCTTTGTTCAGGTTTAAGCACCAATAGCAACAAATCAGCAGGTTCATTGCTCACTTGTTTGAAAGTAATTGTGATTGGGTGCTATAGGCTACTAGAACTGGGTAAATTATTTCACCTTTTATTACATTGCCCCTAAAACTGTTTTCTTTACAGTATCTATAGGACAACTTTATACATATCAATGAAAATAAAGTCATTTCTTCACCACTTCACCACATTCATACAGTGCATATACTAAATATTAAGTGCAATATAGTGGTTTAGAACCTGCAGGGTGGTAGCACAGTAAAGGTAAACTCTGAACTTGACCCTGACATCAGATGCTTGGGGCCCAGTAAGGTCTAAAAGAGATGAGTAACACTGGGGGGCACATTTACTGAGGGTCGAATATCGAGGGTTAATTAACCCTCGATATTCGACTGTCGAATTTAAATCCTTCAATTTCGAATATCGAAGTCGAAAGATTTACCGCAATTCGTTCAATCGAACGATTAAATCCTTTGAAACGAACGATTCGAAGGATTTTAATCCATCGATCAAACGATTTTCCTTCGATCAGAAATGTGTTACAAAGCCTATGGGGACCTTCCCCATAGGCTAACATTGATGTTCGGTAGGTTTTAGTTGGCGAAGTAGGGGAGCTAAGTTTTTTTTTAAAGAGACAGTACTTCGACTATCGAATGAGTCGAGCGATTTGTAGTTCGAATTGTTCGATTCGAAGATGTAGTCGAAGGACGAAGTAGCCAATTCGATGGTCGAAGTAGCCAAAAAAAAGTTTGAAATTCGAAGTATTTTTTCTTCTATTCATTCACTTGAGCTAAATAAATGTGCCCCTAAGTGCGTATTTATTAAAACTCTTTTTTTTCTCATTCTTATTAAAAAAATCGACTAAACTTCCAACCAAGAATGGCCTTAATTTACTAAAAAATCTGAACAGAAAAAGCACATAGGGAAAAATCTGGCCAAAATTGTGCGACAATTCAAATCATGTAACTTTTTAAAATTGTCTCGAAAACCACAACTTTTCTGGCTTGTTGCACAAAAAATGCCCAAACCCTCGAAGATCATGAAGGCAACAAAAGTCTTCCAATTGTAAATGGTACAGCTGCCATTTACTTCTAGATGACCAGAAAAATTTGACCTTTAAGAAATGTGCCCCTCAAAAGTGAATTTACAGAAGTATTAGTAATAGAATTAGTAATAATTTCACATTCTGCTAAGAAGTTAAAGTTTTGCATGACTTTATCAAACATATGCCTATTTAAGTTGTATTCTAAATACATTGCATTTAAAAATAAAATGTTCATGTATACTTCACTGAATAATCATTACCTACAAATCAAACTTCTTAAATGATTGAACTGCCTAGCAGAATTTGAGATAAAATCAACAGTCATAAAAAAGGCAATAACCCCTATTTCTGATAGTAAATCATTAAATACTATGGTAACAGGAGGTTCATATCTAAAGCATTTATTACTGTCAGATATAAAGAATTATCTGCTCAAATAGATCTTCGGAAGAGAAAAAAAAATAAAAAGCTATATATTGTCTTTATTGAGAATAAACACCATTGAATATAAATGTTTAATGACAAACATATTCATCTGTTGTTTTTAGGATAAAATGATTTGTCTAGCTGAGATATTTTTAAGATGGACTATACACAACTCCAATCCTTAAGCAGGTTTTGTAAAGATCTTAATGATTTAAACAGCAGAAGATACATAAAAAGAGGCCATAATTCTAAAGAGCACACAAAAAACAAGAGAATAAATAGTGACGCAATGCAAATGTTTATACATTTAAATTATGTGGTTTGTTATAAATAAGTCTTCATTTGTGTAGTTAATATACTCTGCTAGTAGAGTTTTCTGCCGATACAGATAATTAACTGACTGACATTCCATAGACACACGCACATACAAACTTTCTATGCACACAAATGTAAACTGGATGATGTTCTCTTTACTATAATATTTGACAGCAGTTTTCAGGCATAACTGGTCCAGGCTTTGCCAGTGATGCTCCGTCATTGGTCCCACTATGCTAAACTCCTATGTAAAATTGATGTATCAATCACTCAACTATATTTCCAAGACTATACAGGAAAGCAAGCAAGGATTTAATTATCACCATAATTAACTTTTCTTATCGGCTGTGACAAATATTTAGGGAATACATAGACATTTTTCTCAGATCTCTCCTTAAGCTTTGCCCCACCCAGGCACAAAGCCCAGCTTAAGAACCACCAATATACTGTATATGCTGAAGGACATGGGTTGAATTCTTTCAAACAGAGTAGGAGCATAACTACAGAACACGTAGCCTCTGTACCTACTGGGGCGTTAGGTTTGTTATTTATTTTTAAATGATCTTGTTCCCAAAGTTTCGAGGATCTAAGTGATTTTGCTGTGTGGCCCAGTAATTTTTAGCTTTTCTAACTCCATCTTTATAACCATACCCAACCCTCTAGTGATGCTATATTTTATGATGCTTTGGGTGTCTACATTTCTTCAAAGATAATAATAAGTCAACAAAATAATTTAAAACTATAATTTAAATATGTGGGTTGATTTGCTAAAATAGAAATAAATACACTCTAAAATCTTTGTGATAACTTCACCTTGATAAAGGATGTGTGTGGCATGAGAAATGTTGGTGAAGGCAATAAATATAAACATTTATTACACCTATTGCCACACTGTTTACTAAGTGGGCTTGGGTAATAATATGTGCCTGGTTAGCTATTATAACTAAGTATAGGTATGAGTAACTTTTTCCAGAAAAAAAATTGTGTAATATGAAATATATTGATTTAAGGGTAAAGGTACTTAAAAAACATTTAATAATTAAAAATTTGTATTGTAAAAAAGTATTGTTTTGCCATCAGCATGGATTCATACTTAGTTACCACCCAGTTAACAATTATGGGCCTCACTTACAGATGCCCTGGATGCCACTACAAAACCCAAGTTTCCAAAATTTAGTCCCTTGATGCCCATTCAGCAAACCCTTGTATCCAGGCATTTCTGTAGGCATATAGTACATGAAACTGCGTTAAATTTGAAAAGTACCAGAATACAAGGGGTATGTATCATGTTGTGTAAAAAGTGTGTAAAAATCAGATCTTTCCTTTTTTTTTTTCTCACTGGTTTTTATGGGCAACATCATCACTGATGTTTTACTTCACTTTTTCATGATAAATAGACCCCTAAGGGTGAAAGAGCACACCCCATAGTGTTCATGCCAAGAACACTTCTGACCAGGGACAGGCTGCACCGTAGTAGTGCAGGTAACTAGGGTCCAGGGCTGCATCCTTTTTCTGCCAGGCATAGGGGGTGGGTATGCCTATATGCCTCCTCAGCATTGCTAAAACAGTGTTCAGAGACCTGCCGCAATTCATATAGGCAGGGTGTAAATGCCAAAAATGTCAGATTGCAGCATATTTTTTAATCTTCCTTCCCTTCAGTCTTTAAAGACAATTGATAATTAATTTTATATTTCTAAATATATCTATATATATATTCTAAATATGATTAAAAATTATATGAAGTTACAAGACAGGAGTGAGTTAGACATGGTATAGTAAAACGCAGTAACATTTTTAAAATGTAGTAAAGAATCAATCCAATTTAAATGAAACCTTACTGGAAATTCAGTTTCTTCTCAATATAGCACCACCTGTCAACATTTCTTTAGAGTGTACAGAGGTAATATTTTTAATTAGTCATTTTTGAAGCAGAAATGTATTAACTCTGAGAAGAAAGGTAGTATAAGCTGCATTGCACAAATCAAAAACTATTAATACCAAAATGAAAAAGAAATTAAAAAAAAGGTGCTATCATGTATTTTAAACAGACCATCCTGAATTCAGTGGAGATGAATGTAATTAACAGGAAATGTAAAAATAGCAATAGTGGAAAATGTGAAAATATTTTTGTACATATATATTTTGTTGCACATAGCCACATAATAAACAAAGCCAGTGAAATGCATGTAAAAGTTTAGAGGAGAAGTTATTTATTGCTTGTATGTCCATCTTTATTTACAGTGCTATGAGAATAAGCAGTGCTGTATAATTTTATATAGTGAATAAAGTACCCCCTCTTGTAAAATATAAGGATATTATAAGTTACCGAGGAGTTTCATGACCATATAAAAACACGAGGCCGAAGGCCGAGTGTTTTTATACAGGTCATGGAACTCCGAGGTAACTTCTGATATCCTCATATTTTACAACTGGGGGTACTTTATTAATTATAATACACAAATTTTAGTGAGTCATGTGACAGAAATTACATCACTACTCACCGTTTATAACTGATGACATCACTACTCACCGTTTATAAGGATATCATTTACAAGATATTCATGGCTTTTGTGTATTATAAGTTAATAGTACAGATAGGGGGACAAACATTGCAATACATAAATAGACAAGAATATGCAGTTACAAATAGTAAGGGGCAAATAGTACGCAACACAGGACCCACAGAGCTTTTGTGTTTACTTTATTCCACCGGTGAATATAAACCAGTTATCATTTACTAATTTAATTTTGCTAATTGACTGGCTTAAGAAAAGAGTGGATATAAAAATATCAAATAAAAGATGCTGGATCCCAATAGCTGAAGAGGTATAGTCAAATTATTACTGTACTACTGCAAAACACAAAGGGCTTGTGATAAACCCATATACAGTAAATGATGGGTTGTCTCGTTCTAACAAGTGTACCTCCTATCAAGTAACAGCAGCTTTAAAATGTTGTTGTGGACATCATCATCATCATTGTAAGTGCCAGATGTATTTTGAAAAATTTAATTAATGACACTCACTAGAGCATAAAGTTTAGAAAATGCACAATAGGTACTGTAGTTATATTGTAATTCTTTGCTTCTGCAGACCAATACACCAGTATGTACCTCAATTTGCATTTTAAATTAGATATTGTGCTAATAAAATTGACCATCCAGCAGCAATACTGGTGTAGAGCCTTCAAAGTGTCTTCCAAAAACAGTAAACAAATGTAAGGGTCTATACTCATGGTAGCCTGTGTTCCTTCTAGCCAGACAAGAAAGCAAATTACAATTACTATTAAAGATTGAAAGATCAGTGTTAAAGGAACAGTAACACCAAAAAATGAAAGTTTTTTAAAGTAATTAAAATATGATGTACTGCTGCCCTGTTCTGTTTAACTGGTTTGTTTATTTTTTTAGAAACACAACTATAGTTTATATAATAAGCTGCTATGTAAAAATGGGACAGCCAATAAATGTGAAAAGGAGAAAAGACACTGTCTGAACGAGCAATGGGGCATGGTTGTTATAAAGTCTTTGGACGGAAGGCACAGTACTTGGAATAGACAAAGGAGTAGTCAGACAAGCTGGGGTCGGTGCAGACAGAGTTCAAGCAGGGTCAGACAGGCAATGGTCGGTGCGGGCAGAATTCAAGGAAGGTCAGAGAGGCCTGGTCGGTGCAGGCAGTGTTCGAGGAAAGTCAGGCAGGCAAGGGTCAATACCGGTGGAATCAGAATAGTCAGACAGGCAAGGGTCAGGGTATCAGAGTTCAGAGTAGTCAGGCAGGCAAGGGTCAAAACAGGAATCAAACAGCATCAGAATTGCACCCAGGAACTAACAAGTTAGACCTAACACCAGGCAACGAGTTTGTTCACAGAGCCCCTTTAAATATTTGAATTCCACGGAATGCTCTGACATCATGACGTTTGCAACGCATCAAAACACGGAAGTGCGTGCCGTGTGCTCCTGAGACTATCAGCCCTGACATCACAAGCAGGAACCCAAGAATTCTCCTCAGGACCATACACCTTCCACTGTACCAAGTATTGTAACTTAGCCCTCACAAGGCAAGAATCAAGGCGTTTCTGGACTAAAACTTCAGGCTGACCTTCTACAAAAACTGGAGGAGGAAAAGATTGTTGACAGACCTGTATGGCTGGTTTCAAAAGAGAGACATGAAAATAATTAGATATCTTAAAATTCTCAGGTAATTTGAGATGGACAGATGAAGTATTGATAATTTCCACAATTGGGACCAATAAACTTAGGTCCCAACTTGAGAGACGGACCTTAAGTTTCATATTCCTTGTGGATAACCAGACTGGATCTCCCACCTGATATTTGGGTGCCTCCCTATCGGCTGCTATTTTTTGAGCGATAGCTGCTGAAAGGGAATCATGTCAATCAGACCAAATTTTAGAAAAATTAGTTATAGAAGCGTCCACAGAAGGTACCGAGCTCAAACTGCCACAATATGAAAATGCTTTAGGATGCAACCCATACACAATAAAGAACCGAGATTGACCAGTAGAAGCATGAGATTCATTATTATAACCAAATTCTGCCCAAGGTAACAGCTCAGCCCAGGTTATCAGAAACATAGCATCTTAAGAATTGCTCAAGGGACTGATTAACTCTCTCTGTCTGACCATTGGTTTGGGGATGGTATGCAGTGGAAAATGATAGATTGATCCCAACCAAGGAGCAGAAGGCTCGCCAAAACTTAGAAAATTCTACTCCCCTGTCTGATACAATATTAACTCGAAAACCATGTAATTTTAAAATTATAGAAATAAAAAAGTCAGCTAGGGTTTTAGCAGAAGGAAGGCGTGGAAGAGAAATTAAATGACTCATCTTGCTGAACCTGTCAACGACTACCCAGATCACAGTTTTCCCCTGAGAGGGAGGCAGATCCACTATAAAGTCCATACACAGATGGGACCAGGGTGTATCAGGAATAGGCAAAAACCTTAACAAGCCTTGAGATAAATAAGCCTAGAGACAGGCATAGATTTTTGGGTCACCAGCCCATACCCAAGAGGGCTGTTATCAATTGTTAAGATTCTCACGGGAGGTATAAGGGGAATATTATACCTTTCTGCGAAGGCAGCATCTAAGAAGTTCCCCGCAGCCCCAGAATCCACAAAAGCCAAAATCTTAGCAGAACCCCCAGACCAATACAAATTGACTGGTACCATAACCCTAGATGCAAATTGGGGAGAGGAAACTTCTCGACCCAAATGGAGCTCCGGTCTAATAAATAAGACTCACCCTGGTGGTCCAGTGGTGCGGCGGGGACGCCCGCCGCACCGCTCCTCTTCTCTTGCACTGGGTCCGTCTTAGTGCACGCGCGGGTTCCGGGTTTTGTAGATGTCATCACGCCAGTGTGCAATGGCATGAAATTTAAAAGTATTAAAGGGATATTCCTACTGGTTATCATTGCCCGTGATAGGATTGATATCCTGGTGCTTCCTGAGCCTTGTGCTTCCTGAACCTGTATCTGTATCCTGTTTGATTATCCGTGTTTGTCCCTGCCTGTATCCTGACTATTCTGAACTCTGAATCTTGACCCAGCCTGAACTTTGACCACTCTCTTGCCTGATCCCATCTGTCTGATTGATACCCAGTTTTGACCCTTGCCTGCCTGATGATTCTGATATCTGCCTGCCTCGACCCAGCCTGTCTGACCATCTGCTTGCCTAGTCCTTTTGTACCATGACCTTCAGCCTAAAAGACTCTGACAACAGCCGTGCCCCTTTGCCAGCCAGAGCATCTCGCCTTGTACCCTTTGTTAAGTCCAGGTGGCACCCAAGTAAGCTGAGGACTCCTCCCGAAACCCAATGGTGGTCACACTACTGGTGAAGCCGAGACCAGGGTACTTGGCACTTGTTTTGGTATTGGGTGCCGGCCGTGACATCCGGTTCTCCATTTAGGCTTTGAAGTTTCCCAGCCTCTTAGGACACTGGTTAAGAAAATTACCTTTTTCCCCACAATGAATACAAAGACCCTGTGATCACCTGTGAGCCTTTTCCTCAGGAGACAAATTAGTGACTCCCAATTGCATGGGTTCCTCCTGAGGCAGAGGAACAAGGGGATAGGTGATTTGTCACCACTAAATACAGTATGAAAAGATGTACCCCTTTTAGCCCGCCTCTCCCTTTGTCTTCTATCAACCTGGATGGCTAATCTCATTAGGTCATCCAGAGTGGAAGAAGGAGGGTAATTCACCAAACTGTCTTTGACAGAATCTGAGAGCCCCACCCGGAATTGGCTATGAAGAGCCGTGCCGTTTCAACTGGTCTCAACAGCCCACCAGTGGAACTCTGTACAGTATTCTTCTATTACCCTCTTCCCCTGGCGAAGCTTACAAATGTCAGTATTAGCAGAGGTAGCACGATCTGGGTCATCGTACAATAATGCCATGTTACTAAAGAATACTTCTAAGGAAAAGCGGTCAGGGTCAGAAGGGGGTAACCTTAGTGCCCAAACTTGTGGGTCACCTTGTAAAAAGGTCATCATGAACCTCAATTTTTCCTCTCCGGAAGGGAAGGAATGAGGGAAAAAGCTGAGATACAACCTACATTCCTCCTGAAAAATGTAGAATTTACTCGAAATTACTAGAAATTTTTGGTTTGTGGAGATTACTCCTGCTACCCAGAACAGCCGAAGTGGAAGGACTCACAGGAGTTGCAGCAGGAGGTTGGGCTGCAGGATTAGGCATCTGTTGCACAGCTTCCAACCTGAAAGATAGATTATGCAGGCCTTGAACTAAATAATCTTGTTTCCGCTCTTGTTCCTCCAAGTGCTGCAGGAGGGTGGTGAGGAGCGCTTCAGTGGTAGGAGGAGCAACGGCAGCATGACCTTCGGTGCCCATCTTGGCCTGATGCATCAAAACACACACACCATAGGGCATTCGGCAAGCAAGGAGAGCAGATCATTGTGGCAGGCGTCCCCGCTGGCCCACTAGACCACCAGGTTGATTCTTCACAGACACGTTACATAGCAGATAACAGATTAGAATATAACAGGTTTAGTTCTTCCACAGGTATCTAAACCCATTGTGTGCAACAGTGCTTATATGCTATCTGCAATTTAACATGGGACATTTAGCCAGATTCCAGCTCAAATGGCTGCCCCCATGACTGCACAACAGTGCAGGGCAACAGCCCTCAAAATATATAGGTACCCATTGGGTTAACAGTCCCTATGGCTTTAAACCCCTACACTTCTATTCCTTACTAGGCAGAAAACCATGTAGCTAATTTCTCTCATTTTGTTAGGACTGCAGTGTGAGGTTGCTGGCAAGGTATGAGTTAAGATTCTCTTTACTCAGCATGAGTTAACGGAGCTCTGGGGAATAGCCTATCAGCAGGGAAAAGAGGTTTTTTTTTTATCTCAGGGAGCACACACATCATTGCCAGTTCAATTTGGTTCCCTGTGTGTTGTGCTGGAATCTTCATGTGTTCCTGAATGCTAGTTTAATCTGTACTCAGTGAATCCCTGCTGTGTGTTCGTTAAACTGCTCAGAATTGCATTTTTCTTGGGGTTATACAAACCCTTCACCTGGAGGAAGTTACTTACTGGGGTCACAGTAAGATCTGTTCCTGAATTGCTACTTCATTGTGTTAAAAGTACTGTGTCTCCAAGTAAAAGCAGTTCACCTTTCTCTTAAATTTAGCACAGGCCCATCTGGTGGATAAAGTCTAGTGTGTCCCATGTTCTACTATTCACTAGCTTA